>NC_089598.1:51227078-51399784 GCF_019320115.1 Miscanthus floridulus | reverse complement strand
GTCCTCCTTCTCGGAGCTCCACAGAGGACTAAAATCAGATGATATCTAGTCGGAGGAGGAGATGTCCTCCTCGGAGGAGTGGTGGGAAGGCAATTCATCCTCGCTGGACGACGGGCTGCTTGAAAACTTGATGGGGCTATTCGACATTTTCTTTGTAGATTAGAAGAGAAGGGGGTGATGGATGAAGAAGAGGGGGTCATTTCAGAGGGCACCGGGCTTGAAGTATATGTAGAGCAGTGGGTACGCAGCTCTTAGGCTTCAGGCAGCAAAAGTAATGGTGATTTAACAACCTTGGAAGTTGAGGCAATTCAACACTCACGCTGAATTTACAGCCAGTTGACCAAACACTAGTTTAGGGCTGGCGGGCAAAATGCTTATCCCAGTCGGCTCAACTTTTCATGCAACGGAGCAAATGCAATCCCAATCCCACTGCCACATCTATCGTTAACCCATCGGTGGTAGAAGTCTAGACTGTCAGTTTCATTCCTAAGAGGCCTCGCTATCGCTCCAACCAACGGTGGAAGTATCTCACCGTCGCTTCTATCGCTATAGCAGTGAAAGTGGCGACAATGATATATCAATCTGTAGTAGTGTAGTACCATCAATATAAATTTTTGGCTCATGAATTCCATGTTGTAATCTTGTGGCTGAGCGTGTAGAAGGTGTTGGTGTTGTTGATGATCCAGGGAGATCAATCTCCCTTGCAGAAGACAGCACTAGTATGACATCAACTCCAATAGCATGTGCAAGTGTCATCGAGGGCGCCGATTCACGCTGCTTGTCATCAAAGTGCCTCTCCCCTGGCAACATGGAGATGCCTAGTTCTTGCATTGTAGCCTGCACGGGCACCGTCCCTAATCCATTTGCGACATGCACCAGATCCAAGGGGGATACATCTGCTGGTGTACGAAAATCCCTATTGTTCTGTATGTAAAGAAGTTGCTATTATTTCCTGCACCAAAGGATCAGCAACTCTAGGAATTTACGTACCATAAGTAATAACACGATCAGGAGTATCAGATAAGCGGTCAATGTGTTGACCACCCCCCCCCCTAAGAAAATCAGATGTAAGAAGAAGAATTTGAGAGTGAAGGAGACCTCCAGTATTAGAATGCATTACAACAAATGGAAGCACTTCTTCATTGAACACAACATCACAGGATATATAGATAAGGTGGGTGGAAACTTCTAAGCATTTGAAGCCTTTATGGAGGTTATTGTATCCAAGAAAAACACATTGAGTCGAGAGGAATTAAAGTTTGTGAGCATTATATGGTCGAAGATTGGGCCAGCAAGCGCATCCAAAGATGTGCATGGATGAATAATCAGGCTTTTTGTTTATAAAGTCGTGCCAGGTATGTTGGCAATGACCTTATTTGGAGTACGTTTGGTGAGATAAACTGCTGCAATGAAAGCCCCATCCCAAAATATGAGAGGCATTGATGCATATGCAAGAAGGGAAAGACCGACTTCAACAAAGTTTCGATGTTTGCACTCAGCGGAGCCATCCTGTTTGTGAGCACAGGGAGATGAAATGTGGTGTGAGATACTGATCTTTGTGAAGAAATAACTTAATTTTTCATACTCACCAGCCTAGTCAATTTGCGTAGCAATTATTTTTCGGTCAAAAGCTCGCTCAACAAGGTTTTGGAATTCTTGCATTTTGTTTTGAAAAACCTCTTATTTGTGTTTGATAAGATAAATCTAGGTAAATTTGCTATAGTCATCGAGGAAACTGACATAATAATGTTTTCTTACCGACAGAGTTTGGTGCATGTCCCAATGCATCAGAAAACACAAGTTCCAATGAAACAGAGGAAACACTACTAGATCTTTTATAAGGCAATTGATGACTCCTAGATTTTTGGCAAGCATCGCAAACAATTTCATTACTCATCTCGCTAGAACAAGGTAAATTTTTTTGTTGATAACTTTTAGAGAAACAAACATAGTTGGATGACCTTGACACCTATGACAGCGAGAGAGGATAGAGCTCTCTTGCATTTTCCTTGAAGAAGAGTTTACTCGTTCCCTGATCTTTGACATGAAAGAAATTGGAATAAAATTTGTTCTCTAGTGAATCGATGAACTGAAACAAGATTTTTTTTTTGGCTTTGGGGACATGCAAAACATTATTCGGATTAAGCCTGTTCGTTTGGCTATGGCTTGTCGTAAACGATCGTAAATTTCTAGCCAGAACAGTACTTTTCTCTCACACAAATCAATCAGCAGTACTTCTTCACGAACCAGCAACGATACGAACCAGCCAACCGAACAGGCTATAAGATTTTTAGTTTGGGTGGGAACAACAGTGTGACCAACATAAATGATATCCATACCTACTCGGCTACTCCACTAGTGGTGGGGATTTGATAATTCCCGTTGTACCGATCCCGCACATCAGCTTGTCCAATTCGCCTGTGATATGAACTGTTGTGCCTGTGTCTACCCAAATTTTTATTCAGCGCGCGTGCGCTGCGCCAGCTACCGACGCGCACTTTCCTTGCGTCGAGTACCTTCCATTCTTGGCCCTTGTTTAGGGCATGGTTAGTTTCCAAAAATTTTTGCACAGTATCCATCGCATCGAATTTTACGGCATATGCATGGAGTACTAAATATAGACGAAAAAAAACTAATTGCACAGTTGGTTGAGAAATCACGAGACGAAACTTTCGAACCTAATTAGTCCATAATTAGACACTAATTGCCAAATACAAACGAAAGTGCTACAGTGGCCAAAACCTAAAAAATTTTGCATCTAAACGCGCCGTTAGTTCGTGAAAACTTTTCCCAAAAAGTGCTACAGTAGTCATCACATCGAATCTTGCGATACGTGCATAGAGCATTAAATGTAGACGAAAAAAAACTAATTGCACAGTTTGGTTGAAAATTGCGAGACGTTTTGAGCCTAATTAGTCCATGATTGAACATTAATTACCAAATAAAAACGAAAGCGCTACAGTAGTCAAATTTCCAACTTTCACCCAACTAAACACGGGCTTGGTATATTTCTGTCGTCCTCGTTTTGATTTAGGAATTTGCGCCGCGTCGGTCATTTAAAAATAAAAACAATGTGCCTGTTCCTTTCCCCTTCCTTCCCACTCAATGCATTTGTTTCGTCTTTCTTCGAGACGGAGGTGGAAGCGGGCGGTGATGCCGGCACGGCATCGATTTGGGGGTGCGGCCCCCATCGAACATGGAGGTGAAGATCTGTCGTCAGTGGCGCGGGCTCGATTTGGGGCGGATTCGTCGACTCGGCCTCGATTAGAGGCGGAGGCGGAGGGGGATTCGAGCGGGCTGAGGGTTGAGGAGCGAGGGGCCCCGGCGAGTCCGTCGCCCGTCGAGATCTGGTGGCTGTGGCTGTAGTTAGGACCAGGAGGAAGGAATAGAAACCCTACTGCGATACAACTGTCGGCCGCGCCACTGCGAGGACGTCGACATCGTCATCGGCGACGGTCTCCAATGACTCCAGCTCCTCTAGGTACATGTCGTCACCCCGTCCTCCTGCCCTTTCCCCGCTCTACGCGCCCTCTGCTCCAGCCGGGTGCACGTGTGAGATTGTGTGCGTTCCGCCGGTCGTTCCGTGAGTCCTGACGCACCGGCACCGCCGTTCGCGCAATGACACGTCGTCTTGTTCCGCGGTCGAAACTGTTTCCCAGATGGCGGTGGAAATTGATGTTTATTGTATAGGTATAAAATGTTAATATGTATGGATTTAGCTGTATTATTTCCATAGTTTCATACAAGTACAGCTTTTAGAATTTCAAATCCACAGAGCTAGCTGGACTTGCCATTGCAAGTCTGATAACTGGCTCTGCTGCTCCCAAGAGAGTCAGGCACTAGCAATAGTGCTATTCTGCTATTTGTTCCACACGGTTCATGTTGTGTTTGTGTGACATAATAGCACCAATAAAACGTTTGTCGGCTATTAGTTCCTCTCACCATTGAAGCAAAGTCCTTCCTGCTTTGTTTTGATTGATTGTTCTAGGATTTGATGGTTTCTAGGATTTATTTGTAGTTCATCGAGGACGTTGGGGGTGGGGATTCGTGGTGTAATGAAAGGGTCAGAGGGGAACATCCATTAGTCTGCTGCTCTTGATTGTGATTTACGAATTGTGATCTATTACTGCTTTAACAGATGAGATGAGATTTGCCTGGCATGCTTGACACAGTCCTCCTCCATCCTAGAGATGAAGGATGCAGATGCAAGCTGTTTCTAGGTCAGAGAGAATCAGAGAGGAATACTTGACCGCAAGGCTCAGCTTGCATGTTATATAATTATTGAGTGTCTGGTTCCAATCCAAGCACAACAATGCAACTATATAATATCGAGCCTCTGTTTCCAATTGGAGACTAAACATTTGATTAAGTAGCATGCTATTCTCAGATCATATAATAGTGGAGAGGTAGCTGAAGATTAATAAGTACAAGGTAGACAGGGAATGCGAGCAGCGTGAAGGAGACTGTGAATCAGCTTCTCCGTTATCTACATTGCAGGCACATAGGCAGGCAGCTCCACTTATGTTTCAGAAAACAATGCCATGGATTCAAACACACATCCAGAGTCCAAAATAAAGCATCACTTTAGCTTATCTTGATATCTTAAAGCCTATGTGAGTTTATTATTTTTTTGTTATCTATAATAAATATTATTCGCTATAGTATAAAAAAAAGATGGCCTTAGGACATGTTAATTTGTTAGGATATGATGTCAGGATGGCTTAGTTTTATTTACATGATGAGATCTCTGCATTGTTAACAGGAATAATTTATTAGTTTGCTACACAGATTACAATAATTGATGAGAGTTGTTACTGAATGTGCTATAAACTGCATCTGTACGTACCTATCAGCTGCTGTCTGCAGCTCTGCCTAGCAATAACATTGTTAATTAATTGTCGTGGTAGATTTTTTACTTCTTAGACTACTTGTAGGTATGTTAGGTATAGATTTGAGCAATTATTGAATCATAGTTTGGAGTTGAAGCAAATAGAGATTGTAGCCCACCGGTAAAGAAGCCGTCCATCAGCATCACACACCACCATCAGTATCATAATAATATCTGCTTAGTGCTTGTTGTTGTGTTGGCATGCCTGCATCCATTGATGGTGTTTTCAGCAGGCTTTTGTTGGTGTTTCTTAGCGTAAGCAGAAGAAATTCGCAAGCGTGATACATCGTTGTAGCATTTCACCCGGAAGTATTCAGGGTATCGTATTTTTCCAAAGGAACGGGTGTGTAAGTCTCTTAGCTATTCACCTAAGAAAACAAGAAGAAGGATAACTTGGGTAGTGAGGTTCTTCCGAGGGCAGAGATCCTAAGTGAAGATAACCTCGCCACTACAAACTTTCTTCGGGCATCGGTGAACACTTGGTCTGCCAAGTGTTGCTGGCCCGTAGCTCTACGCCGAACCCGAACGTGGGGGATTACAAGAGACGGACAGGGCTGTTACCACCTGTCGCTTACCCCTCAACCGTGGTGAACGAGGCAAACGAAGGTAACTTCAAGCTCAGACACCTGTTTATGCTATTGGTTACTACTCTAGCATTCTCTAGCGTTGGCCAGGAACTTTCGTCTTTATCAAGAGTCCTCTACTAGAGTATCCGTCATAGGGATGGACGATAAACCCGCAAGTTTATAATGAACAATTATAACTTACTTAAGAAATCAACACCAAAGAAAGAACACGAACTTCTTACTCCAATTAGTAAGACGAACGTAGAGGTACAAGTGTAGAGGAGCTATCAACTCCGGCACTCCTTCCACTAAATGTACATGTGCACCGAGTACACTAGTGGAGGTACTTCAACTCTTCTCTCTCTCACTCCCTATACCAATCTAGCTAGAAGCTAATGATATGAATGGAGCTCTTCTTCTTCTTCTTCTCTTGTGTATGCTTGGTTGTTCATGAATACGGCTTCCCCTGACTTATATAGCTCACCAAGGACAGTTGTGGGGAAATATTCTCCGGGATCCACATGCAACCGTCCTTAGGAACAATTAATGCACTGCCTGAAGAAAGGAGGACCTAAAAGGCGGCAAGGGGGTGCGCCCATACCCTGGGTGGCGCCTCCCTGCACCGCCTTCATAGGGGCAGTTGCTGGATGGGCCTAGGCTTCATCTTCGTGGGTATGGCCCCTAGAATCCATGAGTATGTGTCCTTTCTCATGTTTTCCTTGTCTACGTTTTCTTGATTGCGCATTTTGATGTATTTTCATGTATACGTTCTGCAAAACATGTAAACACCAAAACTAGTAGAAATTGTAAGTTGAAACTCCTATTTCTAAGTTTTGGAGTTCATATTTGTCCTTTTCATTAATATGTTGGCAGTAAAAAATATGAGTTAAGCACTGCCAACAGCTTTCGGTTCTTGTTATTTTTTGTCTTTTGTCATCTGTGTAGGAAGGAACTCCTGATTTCATTCTTTCGGTGTGGGAGTACACATTTAGTTGACACTAGTTGGTTCTATTTTCTGTGTGAACTCTAAAAAATGAATTTTTAGCATTTGGCTCGGGGCACACCTTTTTCATTTTGAGAAATATAAACTGTAGTCAGAGTTCACTACTACAGATTGAGCGACCACTGTTGCCACTTTCATTGCTATAGAAGACAGAAGTGACGATGTGATACTTTCACCGTCGGTTGGATCGATAGCGAGGCCTAGAAAGGAATCAAACTGGTAGATGAAACTTCTAGCACCGATGATTGAACCATCGATGTGGTGGTGCTAGTGGGGTTGAATTCCACTATTGTTTGGAAAGCCAAGCTGGCGAAGATATGCGTTATGGTTGTTGGCCCTACACGACCGATTGATCTACCAGCGGTAAATTCGGCGTGAGTGTTGAATATCCCAACTTCCAACACTGTCTCACCACTTCCATCGGGAACCATCGTACCTCGTCTTCCCTGATGTGTATGCCTATATCACACATCTTAACTGCTCCTTTCTGCTTCTCCATCTTCAAGGTTGGCCTATTTAAAGCTAGGTCTAGATGCACCTCTTGGCCTCTCATTCCACGCACTCTTCCTTCTTCAATCTTTTAGAATAGATACACTCTTCCTCGTCTTTGCTCTCCTGAGCTGCGACCTAGTACTCATGGTGCAAGGTGCTGAACATGAGAGTACCTTGATGATTTCACATCTTCCTTCTAGATCTTCTGTTAACAGAAGATGCGCAATCATCAGGATGCTCTTTTGTTCAGTGCCTAAATGTGTGGGAAATTCAAGATGTTTCATCTCGCTCCTCTCACGGTCGAGATGCAGATCTGCAACCATCGACCGTGAGAGGTGCAAGATGGAAGATAAAGCACCTATGCTTATGCAAGTTTGTGAGGTGCTCTTTCTCCATCCCCTCCGGCGGTAGCACAATGGCATTGGGAGAAGTACTTCAAGATTGGGTGCTTTATATTCCATCTTGAAGCTCTCATGGTCAAGAAGCAGATCTGCATCCCTTGACCGTGAGGATTGCAAGATGGAAGGTAGAGCACCTCACTGAGGTGTGAGGTGTTGTGTATGGTCTCTAGGTCCGCTTTTAGTCCTTGCCACTGGTAGAGTGATGCTTTGTATCTAGAAGCTGCCATATGATATGGCTTTGTTATCTCGTACCTGGTGGCGCCTCGGCTACGGTTCCTCTCACAAAAAATGGAACTAACGAAGAAAGAAAGAGAACAACGAAGAGATTAATGTGTTGATACAGTTTTGGACGCACACATAAGAAAACTAAAATGATAATAAAGCATGATAATTAAGCAAATTCTCATTGTCATAATAATTAACATAACATTAATTATATAATTACATGTCTGCTACTATCCTTAGACTCCCTTCTTGTCAGTGACCTCCTTGGTGGTCGCCACCTATTTGGAGCTAGCCTTCATGTTGCCCAGCAGTTTTCTTATCAGCGAGATAATTGGGTATGTCCTCCTAGGGCGTGGTTATTAGTGATAGAGGGGTCGGGCCGCGTGGTGGAGTCAATTTTCTCTATCCAACTTCCAAAGTCGTTCCATCAGCATTACTTCCACAGGGACAAGCGTGCTCCCCTAAGATCGTGGAAGACATGGCCTCGCCTTAACTCCTGCTCTCGCTCAGCGCAATCGAAGGGAACTTCAATGGACGCCTAGCTTGTCTATCCTTCTATAAAAGCAGAGGGAAAGGGGAAGTACGTATGGTTGCTTTCTTAACTCATTATAGTCATGTTCCTTCTCATTATCTTCTAATTCATCCAACACTCCACCGAGACACCCATCTTCCAAATCTCATCTAATGGCGGAGCAACAGAAGCGTCCAAGGGAAGACACGCTAGAGGAGAGGGTGTTTGGAGGTCCTCCCCGCCTTTGTGGTAGGCTATGATGGGAGTACGGGTAAGTACTGATCTTGCATTTCATCTTACTCTGGTGGTCTTGATGCTTCCTCTTTGTAAAGTGCTATCTCCATGGCGCATCTGGCGCCACGCTTCCCCACTAATGGGGAAGGCACCTCGATGTCATCGCAACTAGCGCCCTGATCCGCTCTTAGGGAGGAGAGCCGGGAGGCAGACCAGCTGCAGTTGTGCCTCTCCACCGTGGAGGTAGCACTTGTCACATCGGAGCGTGAAACGGCCACGATAGAGGCTGCGGCTGTCGAGGCCCAGTCGCAGTTCATTGAAAAGGCATTGGGAACGATCTTGTTCTTTCACTTCGTGCGATGTCATGTGTTCAGTTGTAGGGTTTTCTTGTCACCTTTTTTAGCTGTCCAGGAGCAGTTGAATGTCGCTCAAGCCGAGCAATGGAGTTGTGTCGGGCCAATGATGAGCTGGCCTAGTAGACGACGGAGGCGATTCTCCTTCGCTAGGATGCCGAGGACAACGCCCATGTTGCTGTCTGGTTGTCGGCGGAAATAGCCATCGCTTCGACATGCACAAGGCAACAGTCGTCGCCGTCCATGTGTTGGCGCCTATGAGGGCAACCGTGGAGCAGTGTCTTCGCGCCTTGCCGGCACAAGTCATGGAGGTGGCCAACCACGGCATTTGCCAAGGGGCCATTGGGGCCCTGGCTATTGACGAGCTTTGGCTGGGTGGGGTCCTACGTGGGATGGAGCCAGGGTTCTCGCTAGAGTCGTCCTTTCGTGGGTAAGAAGAGCTGGTCGGTGACTTTACCGCTATGGCCGAGGCTATCTTGGTCATGCTGGATGGAGAGGACATCATTCATAGCTCTCCTCGTGATTAGTTTGATTTAACCTGCTGCTGCATCCTATACAAAAAATGTTCATACTACTTAATTACTTTGAGTTTGAATTTTGAAAATCTATGTTTACTATTGCCTGGAATGTTCTCTTTGTGCGCCTTTGACACATATGACACCGTATGACACATCCTTCGTTAGGTGCTAACATCTTCGTAGGACCCAATCATCACCGCCGGTAGCCTTCATCATCGCTTGTGGACATTCTAGATGGTCTAGCTTTCGTCAATTTCCAATCCCACTCGTGAATCCCGTGCGTCACTCTCGCACCTTTTTACAAAGTTTTGCACAAATTTTAATTCTCGTGTCTGATATTATTGCTTACAAAGCACGCTCCCCACCTTGTCTTTTTGCTCATAGCTTTTGTTCCTCATCGCTGCTCCTACTCCCTAGTGTTGAACTACACGACCACCCTACTCAGCGGCGTGCTAGCTGCCACTTACTGCCAACAAGCTAGTGCCCCACATCAGTACACCTCACTAGTAGGGCCCGCATAGATCCACCGGTGACCAGGTTGGTACTCATCACCGTCATAGCCGCTCAAGCTCAATCCCATAAAATCCAAAGGCAATGGTAATGCTTTCGCATGTCCCTTATCCATCTTTCTTGGATTTTATTCCCCTCTTCACTCATCTGAGTATGAAGGAAGCTTCCATCTGATTACTAAGGAGCTAATGATCCAATCTCCGCAGGCGGTCCTTCTCTAAGTCAGGCGACAGCGCCACTGCTTCCATCACCTACCTCGGTCCAGTAGATCCTTGCTAAGATGAAGGAGGCCCCCAACAAGAGAAATGAAGTGGCCGTCCTCACAGACCATGTCTTGGTCCTCATCCTTCGCCGCCTCATCGCTCGCTCCTTGTGCATCTATATGTGTGTTTGTCGCTCCTAGAACCACCTCATCTCGGAATCTAAGTACTGTAAGGAGCTGCCCTAGATTATCGTTGGATTCTTCTATCACAGCTGGAAAGAAAAATGCAACTTCACCAGCATCACTAGTGAATACCCCTCCTTGACCTTCCCCATTTAGGATGTTGTGATCTCAGATTGCTACCGTGAGGCTCATCCTCTGCTGGTGTGCTGGGTTTTGCTATGTTGTCTGCAATCTGGTGACTAGCAAATGGTTGTTATTGCTGGATAGCAACCGTTCTTGTGGTTTAGCTCGCTTGGGGTTCGATCCGATAGTCTCCACACACTTCCACATGATTGAATATGGGATGAGAGTGGGTGAGTCGATAGGTGTCAACATCTACTCATCTAACACTACAGCATGGATGTTTAAAGAATCCGAATGGGGCGACTATGTTAGTATGCTCATATTTGACAAGTGTGTTTTTAATGGTTTTATGCATCGACTGGAGTTGTCCTAGATAGTTGATGTTGATATGGAGGGAAAAACATAGAGGAAAATTCGTAGGCCACGTGGTGATGTAATCTCCATCCATGAAGCTCAGGGTCAGTTGTGTTTATGTACTGCTAGTATGTACAGGATGTCTCAGCTTTCAATCTGGATCCTAGAAGACTATGGTATAGATAAATGGACATTGAAGCATATGGTGATCATGCTAGAGATATTTGGACAGAAAATTATTCAATTTGGTTATGATGTTTGTGATGCGGACTACAGAGTGATTGTAGTTCACCTACAATGAAATTTGATTTTCCTTGTTGAGGAGGACATAACACTGATTGCATATGACATAAACTGCAGAAAAGTTCATGTCCTCCCTGTCCAGGTCATGCGCTATCCTAGAGCTACCTGGAGGATATGTACGAAGGGACTTCACTATCTTTCTTATTCATGGAGTCAGTACGAGAGCAGTAAAGTGGCATATGCTGTATTTTTTTGTTACGATATGTCTTTCTTCAGGTAGGGAGTTGTTTTAATTCTATGTATAGTCCAATTTTGACTTAGTGACTAAAGCAATGGTATGTTGAATATTACTAATACTATTGTTGTGTGCAGGTTGTGGAGTCTAAGTGCTTTTGAACGATTTTCCTACAATGGCTAAGGAAGGAAGAATTGGAGTTCCATGGTGCACTGGCTACCAATATGAAGGAAGCTTTACCTTGGAAGCAGAGTGCTACATAGGAGCGGAGCATTTCTACCTCATTTTCATTATGTAAGTCTTTAGGGAGCAGTACCTTTATTCTGCAATCTATGTACCGCTTGTGTTAGTACATCAACTCACACAGTTGTTATATTAGTGTGGATTGTTATTGTAAAAATACCCTTGTTTGTGGACATGATGCGTATGGATGTAATAATTATATTTGTATGGTGTGTGTTCAGTAAGCTATTAAGGTCCAGCTGAATCAGTAAATACGTCGTTGGTTGTTTTGTCATCACCATCGCTGCAAACCCTTTGGTGAAAAGTGAATCATCGCTGAATGGTTCAGTAACCCGACACGGACTAGAGGATCACCATAGGCAGATCGTACTGCAAGGTGACGGTGACCATGACCTTTGAACAGATGGTTTATATGCCCAAGCGATGATGATGTTGACCTCAACAGAGACATGTCAGATGTCAAAGCGACGATAAACGTGCACTACACATAGTCAAGTCGATGTGTAATGTGACAGTGATCATGACCATTACACAGGCAGTTCGAACGCCCAAACGACGGTGCTATTCACCTCGACACAGACGTATCGGACGTGAAGGCGATGGTGAACCCGCACTACACACAGTCAGCTCGTGGTGCAAGGTGATAGTGATTTTCACGATTATAGTCGAATCATTGACTAATGCGGTGGCATCGAGGAGCCATCATAGTCGGTTTTGAACCGACTGTGATGACTTTGACTATCACCATCGACCGTTTACTGTCAAGGCCGAAAACCGGCTGCGATAGGGGTTTTGAACCGCCTGTGATAGATATGTTGTAGTAGTGCTTGTGCATTCTTGATAAGATCTTTATGAGAAAAGAACAAAAGGACAAAATCGTATGGATGGAATAATATAAACAAAAGATGGGTTACAAAAGATGTCTCATGTCTCCTTGCTATCACACTTTTTGCAATAATTGGTGCATTGCTTTATTTATTTGTTAATTGCTTTTTTGCTTTCATGTTTGTTCGTGGGCTCAATGTTTGATCTGCTTGGATGGAGAATAGTTGGTGATCAGAAAGATCAAGAGTTCTAAGAGCCTGAGAGGCAAGTGCCCATTAAAAAATTTGTACCGCAAAGTGTTGAATGACAAACTAGTAACTAGGCGTAGTCTATTAGAATGGTCCTGAGTTAAGATGTAGAAAGTTTCGAAGTGCAATGTTTTTCTGTTAGCTCACTGTTCTTTTTACACAATATGATAGTTGTTAGTTCCTGAATTCACAGCCCAAAGTTTAGATTACAAAGTTTCTGAACGATTATACTCGAATTTGTTTTAGTGAAATATAATATTTTTGTGCCTTGAAGTACAATGCTTCAAACAATCGATTCCAAAGTTCCTGAATTTAGAGTGCAAAGCTTCCAACATACAAGTTTTGAACCTCAACATGTAAGTTTTATGTCTTGGAGTATAATGTTTTAAATGAGCTAGTATAAAAGGACAGACCCAGTGCCAGAGGCTTCCACATGAGTAGGGTTTGGAGAAGGGATAAACCGAGACAAGCCTTTCCCCCACAAAATCTGCGGAGAGGCTGCTTCGAACCCATGACCTGGTGACTCAGTGAGATAGCTCTCACCACTGCACCAGGCCTGCCCTTCTTAAATGAGCTAGTATAAAGTTCCTAATTTAGCCTGTGAAGTTTTTAATATATAAAGTTATGAATTTGTGAGTATGAAGTTTATAATGTTGTAGTACAAAGTTTTTGTATCTCGAGCACAAATGATGTCGAATATATAACTTTCTGATTGACAAAGTTATGACAAAAAGTTTTAAACATGTAAGTTGAAAGATACATATACAGAAAATTTTAAAACATATATAATTTGGAAGTTTTCATTTTGCACTATAAACATGCTTAAATTTAATATGCAACTTCAAAATTAGGTATGCACAAAAGTTTTTCACCAAGTGATTCAAAAGTTTTGAATCCTAGCTATAAAGTTTTTAAATTTAATGTGATAGATAAAAGTTTTGAACATAGTAGTACAAAATTTATAATATGATAGATAAAAGTTTTGAACATAGCAGTTCAAAGTTTATAATGTGATAGATCAAAGTATTGAATCTAGCAGTACAAAAGTTTGTAATGTGATAGTTAAAAGATTTATAAGTTCTGAGTGTAAAGTTTTAAACCTAGGAATACAAAGTTTGTAATGTGATAGTTCAAAGTTTTGAACCTAGCAGCCAAGTTTGTAATGTCATAATTCAATGTTTTATTAATTTCTGAGTGTAAAGTTTTGAACCTAGCAGTACAAAGTTTATAATGTGATAATTCAAAGTTTTGAACCTAGAATTACAAAGTTTGTAATGTCATAGTTTAAAGTTTATAAATTCTGACCGTAAAGTTTTGAACCTAGCAGTACAAAGTTTATAATGTGATAGTTCAGAGTTTTGAACCAAGCAGTACAAAGTTTGTAATGTCATAGTTTATAAATTCTGAGTGTAAAGTTTTGAACCTAGCAGTACAAAGTTTATAATGTGATAGTTCAAAGTTTTGAACCTAGCAGTACAAAGTTTGTAATGTCATAGTTAAAAGTTTATAAATTTTGAGTGTAAAGTTTTGAACATAGTAGTACAAAGTTTATAATGAGGTAGTTTAAAGTTTTGAACCTAGCAGTACAAAGATGTAATGTCATAGTTCAAAGTTCATAAATTCTGAGTGTAAAATTTTGAACCTAGCAGTACAAAGTTTATAATGTGATAGTTCAAAGTTTTGAACCTAACAGTATAAAGTTTGTAATGTGATATATAAGTTTGTAAGATTTGAATTTATACACATGTCCCATCATCTTGAAAGATAAAAATGTAAATCTTGAATCAATTTTACAATTTAGGAGTATTCATATTTTTTTACATACACAAATGTAAAGTTCAACATAACTTCATGCATTTTAATATGTTTACCATGTCTTTTTTCAAGGTATTAATGATGGCTATTTAGAACTAAAACTGAAGCCACATGTGCTTTTATATTAGCTATCTACAAAGATATATATCTCGATAAATAAGATGTACTCCTTTTTCAAGTTTTTATGTGCCCATAACCTTGCATGCCTTTTATAAAACATTTTTTTTATCATTGAACCATTAATCCCAAACAAAGTATTATGAAACATAAAATAATAAGAATTTTGAAAAGTAGTACTTCAAAATCTATATGGATTTCAAACCATCTCCCTGCCCTTTTCATCTCTCACATACCTGCTATCCCGAAAGAGAAATAAAAATCTTGTAGAATCCAAATCGACCCATCGGCCCAGAATCTAGACAAGAGAAACGTCAATGGGCTATGAAAGCATCTAGGCCCCTAGTTGGGTTTTGGTGATTAATAACAATACGTGATTACTGTGACTAACGTGTGTTTTGCAGAAACAATTGAGTTAGGTCACGGTAATGGAGATCCATTGGGCAATCATGGTTGTCATGCCCCTACGATGGAAATCGTTTTGGTTTTCAAAGGATGGACGACAAGGTTAAGGATGGACTAGTTCTAAGTGTCGATTAGAGTTAGAGAGACACTTAGAGTAGTTTAGGACTTTGTTTTTTCTTTGGTTGTACTATTAAGGGGGTATGAACGGGTAGCTTGACCTAGGTGAGACTAGTGAGTTAGGTGTGGTGCACACTTGTTTAAACTAGCACTAGGTAGCTCCATAACAGCCCTTTGATCCAATGGAGCAAACTTTATTCACATATGTTCGAGAGTTGGAAGTGAATGGAGGGTCAAATACTGACCGAACGCTGACTCCAGTGTGACCGGACGCTGGCTCAGGGTCCGATCAGTTCATTTGACCAATGTGAAAGCGTCTGGAAGTGACCGGATGCTGCTAGGTCATGGTACCGGACATTGAGGGTCAGCATCCGGTCGACTCCAGTAAGGTTCCAGAGAAGGAAAATCATGACCGTACGCGTCCGGTCACACTGTAAACACTGGAGTTCAGGATATACTGACCGGAGTGTCTGGTCAACATGACCAGAGCGTCCGATCACCCCGCAGAGGCACATAACGGTTCGTTTTTTAGCCGGTGTTGTAAATACCACCTCCACTCATGTGTGGGGTACTTTTGCTCATTCCAACAGCTGACAAACACCTTAGAGAGTGCCAAGAAGAGCAAGGTCCTAGTGAGGTGATTGAGATTTGAGAATCCCAAAGAGAGCCCTCATTAGTGAAGATCAAGAGTAGCAAAGTGTGCATCCACCTTCTCATTAGGCTTGTCGTGGTCAAGTGAGAGTTCATGCTTGTTACTCTTGGTGATCGCCATCACCTAGACGGCTTGGTGGTGATTGGGAGTTCGGTGATCACCTAGCGGAGCTTGTGGGTGACCCAACTCAAGTTGTGAGCGGTTGTGGGTGATTCACCATGACGGAGTGTCGAAGAATCAACCCGTAGAGAGCACTTGATCCTTGCGCAGATCAAGGGGGAGCTACACCCTTGCACGGGTGCTCCAACAAGGACTAGTGAGGAGTGGCGACTCTCTGATTCCTCGGCAAAATATTGCCGTGTGTCTTCCTCTCTATTTACTTTGTGCAATTTAATTCATGTCTTTACATTCTTAGAATTGCCATGCTAGAGTAGGATTGGAACTTAGGTTGCAAGTCTTTTGTGCGGTAGAACAATTAGAAACACTTTCTAGGCACAAGGGGTTAATTGGGCTAACCATAGGACTTAATTATTGCAAAGAAATTTAGAATTAGCCCAATTCACCCCCCTCTTGGGCATCTTGATCCTTTCAATTGGTATCAGAGCCTCGTGCTCACATATTTAGGCTTAACCGCCTAGAGCAAGATGTCTCCTGGGGATGGACCTCCTCCTATCTTTGAGGGAGATGACTTTCCTTATTGGAAAATTCACATGGAGACGTATCTAGAGGCTCTAGATGTTGGTATACTTAGAGCCGCCTCACAAGGCTTTCCAAAACCTTGGGATGCTACTAACCTACAAGGTGATGTGGTTAATTACGAGAAGTGGAATGCAAAGGCTCGAAACACCATCTTTAGAGGCCTTTGCAAAGATGTGTTTAATTGGGTGAGGAACCACAAAGATGCCCATGCACTATGGTCGGGCATTTGTGCGCTCCATGAGGGAACTAAGAGTGAGCGTGAGGAACACTATCATCTTGTCATGAAAAAGCTCAACTCTTTTGAAATGCTTCCTAAAGAATGCGCTAATGAAATGTATTCACATTTGAATGTTCTTGTAGAGGAACTCAATGGGCTTGGACTTACTCAAATGCAACCATTCGATATTGTAAGAAAGATCTTGAGTGTCCTCCCCATTGATAAATATGGGCATATTGTGACCGTGCTACACCAAGGTGATCTTTCCACCGCTACACCGACACAAATCTTAGGAAAGATCAATGCTCATGAGATGTATATGCACATCACACCTCAAGATGGCTCATCCTCTACAAAGAAAGAAAAAGATTTAGCATTCAAGGCTAGCCAAGAGAAGGGCAAAGCAAGACTTGATTATGAGAGCTCAAGTGAAGATAAAGTTGATGATGAAAGTCTTGCTCTCATGGTGAAGAAGACCGCCAAGATGCTAAAGAAGCTCAATAAGAGTGGCATCAAGTTTGATGGCAAGAAGAAGTTCTTCACAAGCTCTAGAAGGAAGCCAATCTCCGAGATGGATTGCTACAATTGTGGAGAACTTGGTCATCTAGCTCACCAATGCACAAAGCCCAAGAAAGACAAGTTCAAGAACAAGAATAAGGGCAAGAAAGATGACTCAAGCAATGAAGATGAAGATGAGAAGAAAAAGAAGAAGCCATACAAGAAGAGAGATGGCAAGAAGAAGGATTTCCATAAGAAGAAGAAGAGTGGAAAGGCTTACATCGTCGGTGATTGGCTCACGGACATTGATTCATCTAGTGGATCATCCGATGATGAAAGTGACAACGAGAAGCTGGCCGCCATTGCTATTGACTCATCATCTTCACCGCCACCATCGCCATCATCCTCTACACACCTATGCCTTATGGCCAAAGGTGAACGAAAGGTATCACATGATGATGATAGTAGTGGTGATGATCATGCTCATAATGATGATAGTGATAGTGATGATGAATATGAGTCACCTACTTATGATCTTGCTAAATTACTAAAGAAATACACTAAGATCATTATAAAGACTAGAGCTAAAAATGAAAAGCTTGAGATTAAGAATGATTCTCTTTTAGCTAAATGTGAGATAGCCGAAAAGGCTAGTGTTGAGCTTAGAGAAGCAAACGATGTTATGTCATCTAAACTCAAGGAGCTCAAATCTTCTAAGAAAGAGCTCAAAGATAAACATGATAAACTTGAGTGAGTGCACAAAGAGCTCATCACTAGCCATAACAAGCTAAAGGATGAATATACCACTCTTAAGGTTAATCATGATACCCTTGTTATTGCTCAAGAATTTTTACCCAATGAGCCACATAATGCGACTAATGATGTTGTTAAGATTGATATAGCTACATCATGTGATGATCTAATTGATGAGAGCATTGAGCAAGGATCTAGTGGCAAAGGCAAGCAAGTGGTTGAGTGTAATGACTATGATGAGTATGTCAAGCTCAAGCATGATAATGAAAAGCTAAAGAAAGAGTTTGAAGAGTTCAAAACCCACAACACCATTGTGCTAGAAACTCTTGATTATGATGGCAACTTGATTCTTGAGAATGAGAAGCTAAAAGAAGAAAACAAGAAAATCAAGGAAGAAAGAAACAAGGTTGCACTCAAGGAAGATAAAAGTAGTGATGCACTCAAGGAAGAGAACAAGAAGCTCAAGTTGGAAAAAGAGCATCTTAAGATTGGATTGAGCAAGTTCACTAGAGGCAATTATCTTCAAAGTGAGCTCCTAATGAACACTGTCATGAAGATGGATAGAAGTGGCATTGGGTACATGGCAAACAAAGAGAAGAAGGCTCAAGCTCAACAACAACAATCAAAGCCAAAGCCAAAGAGATGCTTTGAGTGTGGACAAGAAGGCCACTTTGCTCATGAGTGCCAAACTCCACCACCACAACCCTTGCCCAAGCATGCTAGACCCTTTGCCTTCAATGCTCACTACATGCTTAGAAAGGATTCTAGTGGAAAGATGAAAGTGATGTTCTTAGGACCTCCAAATAAGAATAGGCCTAAGAAAATTTGGGTTGCAAAGTCACTTGTTGAGAAGGTGAAGGACCCTCAACAAGTTTGGATTTCTAAAGCTTGATCTCTTGTGTGTAGGTGAACTACAAGACCGGTGGAAGTCATTGGGTTATTGATAGTGGTTGCACACAACATATGACTGGTGATCCTCGTATGTTCACCTCACTAGATGAAGAAGTAGATGGGCAAGAAAGAATCACATTTGGAGATAACTCAAAGGGCAAGGTCAAAGGATTGGGCAAAGTGGCAATATCAAATGATCATTCCATCTCTAATGTGCTATATGTTGCTTCATTGAGTTTCAACTTGCTATCCGTTGGACAATTGTGTGATCTTGGCTTCCAATGCTTGTTTACCGAGAAGGAGGTTGTTGTATCCAAGAAGGATGATGATCATGTGATATTCAAAGGATTTAGATACAACAACCTATATCTAGTGGACTTCACCTCCGAAGATGCAAACTTGAAGACATGCCTATTCACCAAAACAATACTTGGGTGGCTATGGCATAGAAGACTTTCTCATATTGGGATGAGCTCACTTAAGAAGCTTATGAAGAATGATTTGGTGAGAGGGTTGAAGGATATGAAGTTTGAGAAGGACAAGCTTTGTAGTGCATGTCAAGCCGGCAAGCAAGTTGCAAATACCCATCCAACAAAAGCTTTCATGTCAATCGTAAGAGTGCTAGAACTCCTTCACATGGATTTATTTGGACCAACAACATACAAGAGCTTGGGAGGAAATCTTTATTATCTTGTGATTGTTGATGATTATTCAAGGTATACAAGGGTATTCTTCCTTCATGACAAATCCGAAGTTGCATCTTGCTTCAAGAAGTTTGCTAAGAGAGCACAAAATGAATTTGAAGTGAAGCTCAAGAAGATAAGAAGTGACAATAGGAAAGAGTTTGACAACACAAACATAGAAGCTTATTGTGATGAAGTTGGAATCAAACATGAAGTCTCCGCAACATATACTTCTTAACAAAATGGTGTAGTTGAGAGGAAGAACCAGACATTGATCACTCTTGCAAGAACAATGCTTGATGAGTACAACACCCCCGAAGCTCTATGGGTGGAAGCAATAAACACCGCATGCTATGCATCCAACCGCCTATTTCTTCAAAAGTTCCTTGGCAAGGCACCTTATGCGTTGCTCAATGGGAAGAAGCCGGACGTCTCCTTCTTTAGGGTGTTTGGTTGCAAATGCTACATCTACAAGAAGCGGCAACACCTAGGGAACTTCCAAAGATGTTGTGATATTGGTTTTCTTGTTGGTTACTCATCAAAGTCCAAAGCATATAGAGTATTTAATCATGCCACCGGCTTGGTTGAAGAAACATATGATGTGGAATTTGATAAATCTAACGGCTCCCAAGGAGCACATGAGAATCTTGATGATATAGGTGATGAACCATTAAGGGAGGCTATGAAGAACATTCTAGTTGGAGACATCAAGACTAAAGATGATGAAGATGATGTACAAGTCATTGATCCACCTTCTTCATCAAGTGTGCCACAAGATGATAAAAAGATGGGAGAGTAGAAAATGAAGATACTCATGTCTCCCATGAACAAATAGTGGTACAAGCACAAGATGTTGATGCTCCACAACCTCCCCCTCAAGTGGTCAATAGAAGAAATACACCCCTACTTCAAGATCATCCACAAGATCTTATCATAGGGAGTCCATCAAAGGGTGTAATGACTCGATCTCAAAAACTTACTTCATTTATTGCTCATCACTCTTTTGTCTCTTGCTTTGAGCCTACTAAGATAGAGGAAGCTCTTCAACATCTGGATTGGATCAATGCCATGCATGAAGAGTTGAACAACTTCATCCGCAATGAAGTTTGGACTCTTGAAGAGCGGCCAAAAGGTGCAAGAGTCATTAAAACAAAGTGGGTGTTCTGAAACAAGCAAGATGATCAAGGTGTTGTTGTGAGGAACAAGGCAAGACTAGTTGCAAAGGGGTTCTCTCAAGTTGAAGGTTTGGATTTTGGAGAGACCTTTGCCCCGGTTGTAAGATTAGAAGCCATCCGTATCCTCCTTGCATATGCATCACATCATGAAATAAAACTTTATCAAATGGATGTGAAAAGTGCTTTTTTAAATGGCTTTATTAATGAACTAGTCTATGTTGATCAACCTCCCGGGTTTGAAGACCCTAGATATCATAATCATGTTTATAGGTTGTCCAAGGCATTATATGGGCTTAAGCAAGCCCCAAGAGCTTGGCATGAGCGCCTTCGGGACTTCCTTATTGAGAAGTGCTTCACCATTGGGAAGGTCGACACCACACTATTCACCAAGAAGCTTGATGGGCATATCTTCATTTGTCAAGTGTATGTTGATGATATTATCTTTGGATCATCAAATGAAGATTCATGCAAAGAATTTGGTGAATTGATGTCGAATGAGTTCGAGATGTCAATGATTGGAGAGCTTACATTCTTTCTTGGTTTTCAAGTCAAGCAAATGAGTGAAGGGATTTTCATCTCTCAAGATAAATATACTAATGATCTTCTCAAGAGATTCAAGATGGATGAATGTAAGCTAATCAAGACTTCAATGCCAACCAATGGACATCTCGACCTAGATGAGGGAGGTAACCCAGTTGATCAAACTCTCCACCGCTCTATGATTGGTAGCTTATTGTATTTGACCGCATCTAGGCCTAACATCATGTTTAGTGTGTGTATGTGTACTAGGTTTCAAGCTAATCCTAAGGAAACTCATTTAATTGCCGTGAAAAGAATCCTTAGATATCTTAAGCACACACCAAGCATTGGCCTTTGGTATCCCAAAGGAGCTAGATTTGAATTAATTGGCTATTCCGATTCAGATTACGCCAGGTGCAATATCCGGAGGGTGCCATTTGCTTAGTAGATTACTTGTGTCTTGGTCCTCCAAGAAACAAAATAGTGTGGCTTTGTCCACCGCCGAAGCGAAATACATTGCCGCGGGTGCTTGTTGTGCACAAATACTTTACATGAAATAAACTTTGCTAGACTATGGTGTAGTTCTAGATAAAGTACCTCTTTTGTGCGACAATGAAAGTGTGGTAAAACTTACAAATAATCTGGTTCAACACTCTCGCACCAAGCACATAGATATCCACCATCACTTTCTTAGAGATCATGTTGCTAAAAATGATATATCACTAGAAGGTGTAAGAACTAAGGATCAATTGGCGGATATCTTCACTAAACCGCTAGATGAGGCAACATTTTATAGATTGTGGAATGAACTTAATGTGCTTGATTTTAGTAACTTCACTGAAAATTGAGCTTGTGTTGTCCTTTGCATTGCATTGTAATATACAACATGTTTAATGCTTTATAATGTATATAGGGCTTGTCTAACATGGTTAAGATAACCACCGAAAAGCATGTGAAGAAGCTCAACCTTGGATCAAACTTGACAAGCAACTAGATTTACATTCAAGTATTGCATATGCATGAATGTTGTTTTGTCATTTATCTTAAATTGCCCTCTTATTGCCTATTTTCTTAAAAAGAATTATAGCCTAAGGAAAAATATTTTGAAAAACTTGAGGGTTTGAGAGAGGTCACTCACATCAGTCCCAATTGGTGTTTATTTGGATCTTATTGGAGTTGGGACTTGATTGGGAATAGGCAGCGCGAAGGAATTTGAAGATTCGCTGAAGGAGTGACCGGACGCTGCACCAGACTCTGATGTCTAGCGTCTGGTCAGTTCATAGGAGGTGAACCTACTGCCGAAGGAGTGACCAGACACTAAAATAGTGTTTTCCAGCGTCCGGTCAGAAGGAGCTTCAGCATCCGGTCTATAATGAAGACATCAAGGCTAGGTGATCGAACTGGCTGCATCCAATCGGTGTCCACTGAACGCGTCTGGTCGCGATTCTAGAGGATTTGGACCTCTCTGGAATCGACTGGACGCTGGGTGACAGCGTCCGGTCGCTGCCACTGGAGCGTCTGGTCAGTAGTTTTCGTGCGGCATCAGGTCTCTTTTCCCGTTTCCTTTTCTGATTCGAAGGGGGACCCTCATATAATCCACGTGCGCGCCCGTGAGCCCTAATCCGCCTTGCTCGCCTTCACCGCCGCTGTTCCACGATAGCTGCGCCCTAGTCGCCGGATCTATGCGCCGCCACCGCTCATCTGCGCGCCACTGCTCGCCCACGGGCCGTCGCCACTCGCCCTCGCGCCGCCGCCGCTCGTCCGCGCACCACTGCTCTCCCACGTGTCGCCGCCACTCACCCACGCGCTGTCGCCGCTCGCCTATGCGTCGTCGTCGCCCACAACTTGTAGCACCATTGTGTGCCTCGTCGCCACCTACAGCGCCTCTCGCGCCTCCTTGCTCTCCACTGCCGCCCAACAGCTCCACCGGCTGCAATCACCCCTTCGGTGCCCTAGATCCATCGCCACCAGTTAACCCTAACTTTGGCACTACAAACCCTCGGCCATTGATTCATCGCATTGCCGATCCTTGCTGACCAGGAACCCTAGCCGATTCGGTGTCCCTCGATTGATTCCTCCTCTCGCCGTTTCACCATTTCGACGGGTAGCAAGCCCCGCGTCTCAATTTCGTATCTAAATTGCTTGCTTCTTAGGGTTTCACATCTATTAGATATATTGTATTTATTTGTATATCCTATCTATTCCATCATGCAATGAGTCAGTGCCGTTGAGATCATGTGGCAGTTGTCAGTTAACTCGGGGCCAAGCTCGCGAGTACGGAATGAGGCCAAGCCTCGAAAGTGTTAGCGATAGTTATTTCTTTGTCAGGGGTAGTTGATTCTTCTTTGATCCATCAGATGGCTCATGTGAAGAATGTAAGAGGTGGTCCTAGTGACGAGGATCTGAGGCCCCTGCCTCGCCAGCCTACAGAACCTAAAGGCAAGGCGACCAAGAAGCTGGCAGTCAGGAAATGCAAATATCCAGATGCAGGTACAGCGAGAGCCGCAGCAATTGTAGAGACCACAGAGCGTGTCGAGAGAGGAGGCACTCGTAGTGGAGTCTGGATTACCGATCCACTTTCACCAGAGGCAATGTCTACACTTCAGCGTGTTGAGCGTCTTCATGGTGGTCTAGCTGGGACCCTCATGATTGGAGGACGACATGTTGCCATTGACGAGGTTTAGCCTCAGGGGGAGCCACAGCAGTAGCCTCAGCCAGTTCAGTAGACACAGGAGGCACAGCCAACACAGCAGTCTCAGGAGGGTGAGCAGATTCAGTAGGTCGGGGAGACAGAGCCAGCACCACAGCCACAGTTATGCCGCTCTGGTCATACTCGTGTCCTAGTTTCACCCAGGCCAGTCACTCAGCGGAGGGGTTCTCATCCACCGCCTCGACCACAGGGTCCGCCTCCAGTGACCCATCTTGACCTGAGGGCTGCCATGGCCATGTAGGTGCAGCAGTTGAGGTTTGTTGACTTTGAGGTATGGTTTCCACCCAGGAGGGATGAGAGAGCAGCAGAGGGATTCTATACACCCCTATAGGAGGACTTCTATAATGCTTATTAGAAAAGCGGAGTAGTCTTCAGACCTCAGAGAGTATGCAGCATTGAGTCTATTGTTGCAGCAGCTGGAGAGCACATTCGCCCCTATCTTGCATATCTACCGGGGATGACAGATCTAATTGGACGGACCGGATTATATGTTCTATCTTGGGTTCGTCAGTTCTACGCATCTCTCTAGATTGACCCCCACCACAGGTTCATTCACTTTGCATTTGGTGGCAGAGACTATCGGTTGACAAGCACCAGGGTTAGGGAGATCCTTAGGCTTCAGGAGCAGCCAGTCAGGCTCCATGAGGTGTGCTATGGACAGACTACACCCCCCAGACGTCCTCATGGTGGCATGGTACCCCCTATAGACTTGGTACGTCACTGCTTTACAGAGCCTTTTGGTGAGGGTTCGAGGAGGAACCCCAGTGATCTCACGCCCACTACTCGTGTGCTTGAGGCTGTTATGAGAAGGACTTTACTCCTGAGGATGGGATACAGAGAGGGATTGACTCAGATTCAGCTATGGCTTCTCAACTCTCTCATGCAGCAGACAGTCTTCGACATCTGGGATCTCCTTCTGTCAGAGTGGAGGACACTATAGCTGAGGGCTTCAGAGGTCACAGGCAGCTACCCTATGCTCACTGGGTCACTTTCCTTATCCATAGAGCTATTTCTATGAAGTCACCTGAGATGATTGCTAAGTATAGTGGTGCCACAACAGAGTTCCCTGCTTATAACCTGTCTCAGATGATCCGACATAGTAGACCATAGGCACCGAGTCAGCCGCGTCGTTGTCTAGAGGTGCTAGAGACTGTAGCCCAGCAGGATGATATCATTAGGGGTATTGTAGCTATAGAGGAGGAGGAGCTTGCTCAGGAGAGGTTGGTCACTAGCGAGCCCAGTGACAGTTCTGATGATTATTACTAGCCCATTCCACAAATGCCTCCACGACGACATGATGCTAAGGCCGATAGCTCCAGTTCAGCGCCACCTGCCCCATAGACTGACCCCGCTCTTCTGGATATACTTGAGCGGATGAGGCAGGACCAGGCCAGACAATCTCAGGAGACAACTGCTACACTTGCTCAGTTCTAGACTCGACAGGACAAGTTCTAGTGCCAGCAACTTGTTATTCAGCAGCAGACCCAGGCACTATAGCAGCAGCAGCAGGCTATGCATCAGTAGTAGATACTTATGCAGTAGCAGCTTCTTGGGTTCATGCAACATGTTGTGCAGGCGATTGGGGCCCCACCGCCACAGCCTACGCTCTAGCTTGGTTAGCCTGCTACCACTTCGATAACTCTAGCGTTACAGCCTAGTGGGCTTTAGAGTTAGGGTCAGCCACTAGCATAGTATGCTTCTCCTATAGAGCAGGTGACCCAGTGGTTCGCTTCGCTAGTGGTAGCCCCACAGTTCACACCACTCTGGATGGGCTTCACACCGGCACAGACATCGTCGCTACTTGAGCTAGACACTTCAGTCTCCAGGAGTCTTGGAGCCTCCTTCAGTGAGTTGACAGGGTAGCCCACTCCTCCATACCTGCATGTTCCAAGTCCTTCTATGGCTGCACCTATCACAGCGACGATAGAGACGCTCCCCTCCTTAGTGGCATCATCAGAGCCAGCTGCTTCAGTTTTACTAGCTCAGTCTACAGCAGCACCAGTTCCTAATCTGACCCAGATTGCTTCAGTCTCACTTCCAACTTCAGAGGGTCAGACAGCCTAGAGCTCAGGATCATACGATGATGGCACCCAATTCCACCTTGCTCCTCGTACCTCAGCGCCCGACTCGTCCGCTGCAGCCCCACCGACCGACCCGTAGGTTTTGGTGTTTGACGCCAAATGGGGAGAGGGTTCGAGTATGTTGGCTTAGAGGGAGCTACTTATCTAGGGAGAGCTTAGTTATTATATTAGCTTATATATTTATATTTGGAGTTTTTATGTGTGAGATACATTATGCATACATATTTACTATATTTATGTGACAGTGATATCTACATGATCGTGATATATGACATGTGTGCTCTCTACTTTGAATTCTTTATATGTCATATCAATTGTGTTTTGCTCATTTGCCTTTGCTTCTACGTTTTACTCCGATGCAAATAAGCTTTATTACTTGTACTCAATGCTTATTTCATATTTTTTGAGTACATCATGCTGGCTTGGATCATATAAGCTTGTCTAACACCTTTGTTCTTATTGTCTAAAGCTTATATGAACCAAGCATGTTAAAAACCTCATCTCTTTCATATACTCGAGGTAGTATTATCATTAATCACTAAAAAGGGGAGATTGAAAGCATCTAGGCCCCTAGTTGGGTTTTGGTGATTAATGACAATACGTGATTACTGTGACTAACGTGTGTTTTGTAGAAACAATTGAGTTAGGTCACGGTAATGGAGATCGATTGGGCAATCATGGTTGTCATGCCCCTACGATGGAAATCGTTTCGGTTTTTAAAGGATGGACGACAAGGTTAAGGATGGACTAGTTCTAAGTGTCGATTGGAGTTGGAGAGACACTTAGAGTAGTTTAGGATTTTGTTTTTCCTTTGGCCGTACTATTAAGGGGTATGAACGGGTAGCTTGACCTAGGTGAGACTAGTGAGTTAGGTGTGGTGCACACTTATTTAAACTAGCACTAGGTAGCTCCATAACAGCCCTTTGATCCAATGGAGCAAACTTCATTCACATATGTTCGAGAGTTGGAAGTGAATGGAGAGTCAAATACTGACCGGACGCTGGCTCTGGTGTGACCAAATGCTGGCCTAGAGTTCGGTCAGTTCATTTGACCAAGGTGAAAGCATCTGGAAGTGACCGGACGCTGCTAGGTCATGGTACCGGACGCTGAGGGCCAGCGTCCGGTCGACTCCAGTAAGGTTCCAGAAAGGGAAAATTATGACCGGACGCGTTCGGTCAGTGCTGACCGGACGCTGGCCAGCGTCTGGTCACACTGTAAATATTGGAGTTCGGGGTATACTGACCGGAGCGTCCGGTCACCCTACAGAGGCACATAACAGTTCGTTTTTTCAGCCGGTGTTATAAATATCACCTCCACTCGTGTGTAGGGGTACTTTTGCTCATTCCAACAGCTGAGAAACACCTTAGAGAGTGCCAAGAAGAGCAAGGTCCTAGTGAGGTGATTGAGATTTGAGAATCCCAAAGAGAACCCTCATTAGTGAAGATCAAGAGTAGCAAAGTGTGCATCCACCTTCTCATTAGGCTTGTCGCGGTCAAGTGAGAGTTCGTGCTTGTTACTCTTGGTGATCGCTATCACCTAGATGGCTTGGTGGTGATTGGGAGTTCGGTGATCACCCGGCGGAGCTTGTGGGTGACCCAACTCAAGTTGTGAGCGGTTGTGGATGATTCACCGCGACGGAGTGTCGAAGAATCAACTCGTAGAGAGCACTTGATCCTTGCGCGGATCAAGGGGGAGCTATACCCTTGCGCGGGTGCTCCAACGAGGACTAGTGGGGAGTGTCGACTCTCCGATACCTCGGCAAAATATTGTCATGTTCCTTACTCTCTATTTACTTTGAGCATTTACTTTGTGCAATTCAATTCATGTTTTTACATCTTAGAATTGCCATGCTAGAGTAGGATTGGAACTTAGGTTGCAAGTCTTTTGTGCGGTAGAACAATTAGAAACACTTTCTAGGCACAAGGGGTTAATTGGGCTAACCATATGACTTAATTATTATAAAGAAATTTAGAATTAGTCTAATTCATCCCCCTCTTGAACATCTTGATCCTTTCAGGCTGATTTTGGATAGGCCCAAAAAAAAAAACTAACATGAGAAACTTAACTCTAAAGGCCATAAGCCGATACCACAATTCGTTCGCACGAATGAAACTTGCTACACTCGCGGCACGACACAGCGCGCTCACGTCGCTACTGCTCCCAGCGCGCACGCATAGTAAGATGTCTATATACCAATTGGTGTCGACGTTGTATCACACTGAAGCAGTAGCAATACTCTTCTCCTTGAACGTAGTTCTCATCAAATCTGTGCCACCAATTGACAATAGAATGACTTTCCTTGTGGTGGACCTGACACTAGATCTCGTTGCACGGGTTGCTATTGTTGGAGTTGAATTTGGGCTAAGTGTTGTTTGAGTATCCTCAGCCCATGTTGTTGTTATTGTTGTTGCATCCACGGCAGCCATGGTTTGCACCGCAGCCACTACAAGTGGTAGACATCGCTAAGGACTGAGAACCTCCTTGAATCAGATCAAAGCCCTACTTGAAACTAAGTAGCTAGGTGTACAACTCGCTAAACGTGATTGGTTCAGCACGACGAGGATGGGATGCACAATAGAATTGAACTCCATATCAAGCCCCATCAGTATGTCTAAACAAGCTCTTCATCTTCAAGGGGTTTTCGAGCAGAGGCTATCTCATACGCTAGGGATTTCATCTTCCCATGAACTCAGCGATCAACTTGTTTCCCCTTTTTGTCATCACCAGGGCGATCCGTGTATTTACAACATACACACGCATATGAGAGGCATACAACCCCTCCAGCATTGTCTAGACTTGAGTCACCGCCATGCAAGTGATGACCTGGCCGAGCACCTCGCGAGAGAGGGACGACAGCTGGTAGCCAAGCACTTTGTTGATCTTGTGCCAACCACTTGGCGTATTGGATTGCTCGACCTCGTTGTCAGCATCTTACATCAATTTCTTCAGGTGGAACAACAGCCATGCCAGTCAGGAACACCTCTATTTGTGCACCATGCACAGGAGGGAGAACCTGAACCTTTCATAGGAAATAGTTGACATTGGTGAGTTCCCCGATGATGGTGTGGTCAAAGAAGGGAGAAGGGGCTAGGTTGGAGGAACTTCGCTATTGATGTGTTTGTAGGCTCGGATTACCATGTGATGAAATGGAAAACGTTGAACTCTTGTAAGTCTCGATAGGAGTTTTATAGCATTAAATAAGTAAGACATGACATGCAATAGGTGAGAGAAGTCATAATGGTTGAAACTATATAGTGCGTTCGGCTGGCTGGTCGGCTAGGGCTGAGCTGGCCAGCGCACTTATATTGTCATTGTGCATGTGAACAATATTTTTAGATAGAACAGTATTTGAAATAGTATTTTTACTTATTTTTTAGTCCAACCGAAGAGTCGCATACACCATTTCGATAGCTGCCATATAAAAAAACCATAGGTAGAAATTACCAAACACAGGCCCGGTTCGCGTGCCCTTAAACCCGGCTTGATTCGCTTCTTTTTTTATCCGAAACAGTATTTTTCTCTCACAAATTCCTCCAACATTCCTCCAAACCATCTAAATTCCTCCAAGCTAACATGCCCACAGTGGAAGTGTCTTCGTGCATTAAATGTTGCTTTTTTTTTTCTACCTCTCCCTCTTCTACCTCTGTGTTCGTCCTGAATCCTGACTACTCTTCTTCCTCAAGAAGACGCACAGGCAGAGCAGGTGAGAGGATTAGTGGGAGGGGAGGCTACCGGACGTCAGCGATGCAAGGGACCGGGCCACCGGCCGCGGCAAGCTCGACTCCTTGGTCGTCGGCGAGCTGGGCCCCGTCACCAGCCAGCAGCCATGAGCTTGTGCTCGCCCTCACCATGGAGGTCATCGTGGAGCGTGGCCTGCGTGGTCTGTGCGGATGCTAGCGATCTGGGCAACGGCGGAGCGACCTGCGCGGACTGTGCGGACGCGAGCGATCTGGGCGACGGCGGCGCGACCTGCGCGGTCTGGGCGGACGCGAGCGGCCTGCGGACGGCGGCGTGGCCTATGCGGACGCGAGCGGCCTGTGCGACGACGGCGCAACCTTGCGGCCTGTGCGATGGCGGCGCGACCTGCGCGGCCTGTGCCGCTGTGCGGACGCGAGCGGCCTGGGCGATAGCGGTGCGGCCTGTGGACGACAACGCGGCCAGCGCGGCCCGGGCGACGGCGGCGTCGCGGCGAGTGCGGAGGAGGATCCCCCCACCCCACCGGCGCGAAGTAGCGAGTTCTTCGTGCCTCGGTCTACGAGTAGACGTTAGTTTCTTTCGTGAGAAACGGTTTCATCAAAAAAAAAATTCCCTTTCTTCGTTGATTAGTGTGTTCGGTTGGCTAGTTCGTATCGTTGCTGGTTCATAAAAAAGTACTGCTGGTTGGTTTGTGTAAAAGAAAAATATTATTTTATCTAAAAATTTATAATCGCATACGACAAACACAATCCAAACGAACAGGCTATAGATTATCATGTCAGATTTTTGCAGTTTACAGGACAATTAATAGAGATAGAAACTACTATTAATATATCACTGTAGTGCCCTGAAGAGGGTTTATGGGATAAAATAAGTTTTATAGGAATAAACTCATTTACACCATTTTCAACATATTTAATTTTTACTATAAATGAGCGAACAAAATGAAAATACCTTATCACCTAAGGCCTCGTTTAGATTGAAAAAAATTTCAACCCGATGAATAGTAGCACTTTCGTCTTATTTGATAAATATTGTCCAATCGTTGACCAACTAAGCTCAAAAGATTCATCTCGTGATTTCCAATTAAACTATGCAATTAGTTATTTTTTTACCTACATTTAATGCTCCATGCAAACGGCTAAAAATTGATGTGATGGAGAGAGAGTGAAAAAACTTGGAATTTTGAGGGTATCTAAACAAGGCCTAAATATTTCATACCTATCTTAATTTCTGTATCTTAGATCGATTCTAAACTTAGATCCAACGTATCGTCCAAATCTGACAGACGGTCCCGATCAAAACAGTCGAAAACTATTTGGCCAAGCCCTTGTTTAATTTCTCTAAACTTCTGAAAAGTGTACTATGCAAAAAGAGAATTTCTCGTCACATCAAACTTACGGTACATGTATAGAGTACTAAATATAGACGAAATCAAAAACTAATTACACAGTTTGCTTTAACTTTGCGAGACGAATCTTTTGAGCCTAATTAGTTAATGTTTGGACAATAATTCATAAATACAAACGAAATGCTACAAGAAATCTTTACTATGCAAAGTTTCTTCGCGCAAACTTTGCCCATCTGAACACCGTTTCTCTATGGCCGATGTCTTGCCTTAGCCCTTGTTTAGTTCCACCAACTTTGCACCTCCAAATTTTATACAGTACAAGATTCTCCATCATATCACATCACATTAAATCTTTGAACATATGTATGAAATATTAAATATAGGTAAAAAAATAATTAATTACACAGTTTAGTTGTATTTTAGGAGACGAATGTTTTGAGTCTAATTAGTCAACGATTAAATAATTATTATCGAATACAAACGAAATACTATAGTACTACTATGACGCTGTTCGCTTTTTGGATATCCAAAGTTTGAACAGCTAAACACGCCCTTAGATTTTTTTCTCACCGTCCTTGACCTCTACCCGCCCGCTGTACCCACACACAGATCCACCCCGCGGCAACCGCCCGCCGTACCCACGGGCCGAGATTACGTCTACACCGAAAACTTTCTCCCCTCCATTCCCGTCTGTTTGCCTCCGCTGCTCCAAGGACGGCGGCGGCCCCGCGTCCCTGCTGCCATTCTCGCAGACGCCGTCATCGGACAAGGAGAAGCCGCCGCACCAGCACCCGCAGCAAGCCTCCTGCCCCGGCGCTGCGGCCTCTTCGCAGCCCCTGCGCCCCTGGAACCTCCGTACTGCTTGCGGCGAGATCGGACGCTTCGGGGAAGGCGTCCGCGTCGGCGGGTGGAGGTTACCCGCCGCAGCCGGCGGCCCTACCCAGGAAGAGGGCCTTCTCCGCCACGCTCACGAGGGACGAGATCACCGAGGACTTCGCCGCCATCCGCGGCAACCGCCCGCCGCGCCGGCCCAAGAAGCGCCCGAGCACCGTGCAGCGCCAGTCGACGTACGATTTCTTTTTTCTACCTCCTCTCTCGCCTCTAGCACGTTCTTGTCTGGTGCGCGGATTTTCGGCCGCCGTTGCTCAATCCTGTCCGGTTTCGCTCGTATTGGTTGATTGCAGATGCTGTACCCGGGGCTGTCTCTCGCCGATGTTAATCTGGACTCATACAAGATCGACGAGGTAAGAAATCGTTTTTGTAAACGGTTGTGGGATATGGTTGGTTCTTGGGCTGATTTTGTTGGTTTGCTCCCAAATTGCTTTCTTCAGACGTGTCTCGCCCTTGGAGGTAGAGGACACCAATCGCATGTCCTCCTTTTAGCTATGAATCAATATGCTTTGTGCTCCTTGGAAATCTATGGATTATTTCGAGCAAATGTACTTAGCAAGCAGATGGCTGGTTAATTCTTATAATTCTAACGGTCCTTTCGCGAATCAAATGAATGCATGGTCCGGCTGATTGAATAATATGGCCAATGCAGGCGTTTTTTTTTTTTTGTGACTTTGCCAATACAGGCGTTGGGTTGAATAATATGGCCAATACAGACGCTGGGTGTGCTGACGTTGATCCAGACCATGTAAGTATGTAGGATTCTTTGGTGTGCTTGTTTCGTGCATCTGCAAGAACGGTTTAGTTACTTGGGACAACGAGGATTAAGAAAAAATATCTCCAATGCCATATAAGTGGCATAGTAGTCTCCTCATTCTTCAGTTGAAATGATCGTGTCACTATTTGACTTACCTGATATTAAAGCAATTGTCATGCGGAGGACTGAGGTTTCTTTAGTTAACACTGCTCATGTGTTTCGACCATCCATTTGTTGTTAGTCGCTGAATTCTCATTCTTGGTAGTAGGAGAATTTTTATTCTCATCGAGAGAGGATGACACTAGGAGTTGGGGCAATTTTCTTGTCTATTTCTCACACAAACTCACACAAATGTCATACCAACCTGAGGGGTTGGGATTACATATTTATAGGCTGCTAGCCAGCTAAGCATATGCCAAGATGCTAGTCTAAGATGCTAAGATGTTGTCCTAGCTAAGATGCCGTCCTCTAGTCTAAGATGCTGTCCTCTAAGATGTTGTCTTCTAGTCTAAGATGCTGTCCTAAAAACAGAAAACAGCCACAAGGACCATGTGAGCAGCACAGCCCCACAAAGACCAGCCACACATGAGACTTATCCATCATTCTTCCCCTAAGTCTTGTGCGTCGTCTTGTGGGAGAGTTGAACCATCCCGGTCTTGGAGCAGAGCTCAAGGAACTTGATCCTCCCAAGGGGCTTGGTGAGCAGGTCCGCAAGCTGGTCCTTGGTGTTGATGTAGCTCGCCTTGATGCTCCCTTCCTCCAAACAGCCTCGGATGAAGTGGTACCTCACCCGGATTTGCTTGCTGCGTTCGTGGAACACGAGGTTCTTTGCCAGGGCTAGAGCGGACTTGCTGTCCACCCTGAGCTCCACCGCTCTAGTGTCTCTGCCGAGGAGATCACCAAGCAGTCGAGCGAGCTAGAGCGTCTGAGTCGAAGCGGTGGAGGCCGCTATGTACTCGGCCTCGCAGCTGGATAGGGCCACCACCTGCTGCTTGACCGACTACCAGCTAACGAGGCACTTGCTGAGGAAGAAGAGGATCCCGCTTGTGCTCTTGCTAGTGTCGATGTCGCCGGTGTGGTCGCTGTCGCTGTACTCGACGAAGTGTGCCGCCCCAGGGCACCTCGGGTAGTAGAGGCCGTGGTCGAGTCCCCGCAACATAGCGGATGATCCTCTTCACAGCCTGTTGGTGCTCCGTCGTCGGTCGCTGCATGAACCGACTAACGTAGCCGACGGAGAATGCCAAGTCCGGCCGTGTGTGGGCGAGGTAGCGAAGGCTCCCCACAAGACGCCGGTACTGCGTAGCGTCCACCTCCTCTGTCATGCTGTCGCGGCTCAGCTTCAGCCTCTCCTCCATCGGAGTGAGAGCTGGGTTGCAGTCGGTGAGCCCAGCTAGCTCAACGACGCGCTTGGCGCAGGCGGTCTGTCGAAGCGTGATCCCAGAGTCATCCTGATGCACCTCGATTCCCAGGTAGAAGGAGAGAGACCCCAGGTCACTCATCTGGAAGGTGGCCTTCATCTCTTCCTTGAATGCCGCCACCTCCGCATCCTTGGTGCCGGTGATCACCAAGTCGTCGACGTAGACACCCACCAGCAGGGCATTTCCTCCATTGCCCCGTCGGTAGATGTCTGCCTCGTGCGGGCTTTGCTCGAAGCCCATCTCCTTTAGCATGTAATCCAACTTGGCATTCCACGCCCTCGGTGCCTGCTGCAAGCCATAGAGGGCCTTGCGCAGGCGGAGTACCTTGCCCTCCTTGTCGGGGATCGCAAATCCCGGCGGCTGGTGCACGTAGACCTCCTCCTTCAAGTCGCCGTTAAGGAACGCCGACTTGACATCCATGTGATGAACACGCCAACCCTCCAGGGCAGCTAGCGCAAGGAGGAGTCGCACGGACTCCATCCGTGCCACGGGAGCAAAGGCGTCGTCGATGTCGACCCCCTCCTGCTGCACGAAACCTCGTGCCACCAAGCGAGCCTTGTGCTTGACGATGGCACCGGCTTCATCCCTTTTCAGCTTGTACACCCACTTAAGGGTGATCGCGCGATGACCACGAGGAAGGTCAGCAAGCTCCCAGGTGCGGTTCTTCTCAACCGCATCCATCTCCAACTGCATCGTGGCGCGCCATGCCGCGTGTCTCTCGGCCTCTGCAAACGACCGAGGCTCGCCGTCGTCACATGCAAGGTGCAACTGCGCCTCTAGGTCGTGAGGCACCAGTCCCGGCACCGGCTGGTCGCCGAGAAGGTTCTCCATCGTACGGTACCGCAACGGCTCGCCGTCGTGGTATGCGTCGACGCGCTCCTCGTCGTGAGAGAGTGGAGTAGCGAGCTCAACCGGGCCGTGCTCGACACAAGCTGGTGGTGGAGTAGACATGCCCGGAGTGGTGCTCGACACAAGCTGCTGGGCTCGTTTCTTCGCGATCTTACGTTCGGCTTGGTTCCTACCTTCGTGCTTGGACTTTGCTTGACCTTGTATGTCTTCTATGCATCTTCACATATCTTTCTTGAGGTGTTGATCATCGGATCATCACGTCGCCTTCGTCCAAGTCACGTTTTGCACCCTATTAAACTACAAAACGAAACACTTGCAAATTCATTAGTCTAATTTGGTTGTGTTGATCATCAAACACCAAAATCCAAAGTAAATGGGCCTAGGGTCCATTTTCCTTACAATGTCCCCCTTTTTGGTGATTGATGACAACACGGCCAAAACAAGCAAATAATAAAAATTTTGGAATTTAAAAACTAATTACTTTCTAGGATGCAACGCAAAGGGCAAGGTTATATGATGCTTAAGGATACCACATGTAAACATCTTTGGAAACTTATCTTGCCCTTGCAAATGTCCCCATGTGGCATTATGGATTTAAGCCTCCCCCTAACTTCATAATCCACTATCCTCCCTTTCTCGGACCATTACCACTTATTATGATCGGGCTTGCTTTTTGGTTCTACAAATTTGGCTTGCTTTTGGTCCTACAAATTCTCCCCCTTTGGAATCAAGCACCGAAAAGGAAGACATTAATAGCACAAGAGAGGGTCAAACTTTGTGATGAGGGTCAAACTTTGTGATCCTTTGTATGTGGAGTGGAATAGGTTACAAAATTTGACTCTCACATTACATAGACTAAGCTCCCCCTAAATATATGCATACATATGATGGAGAATGTAGTTTATGCATAATTGGCAAATTAATGGTCAAGGGAGTTTAATCTATATAATGCATGGAGAAAGCATATAAATACCAAAGTGAAATCAACATGATGATATCGGTTTAGAAATACCACATGTGGAAACCAATTTGATTTATACCACTTGCAATAAGTGGTGGATATTTGAAGTATGATGCTCGGGGACTCCATTTTCCTTGCAATGAGACTACTACACACATGATAAGCTTGAAAAGATGTTAGTCTCAAAGCATCCAACTTGTAGAGTAACCTCCCCCTAAATTTGTGCACATAAATATAGAATACTTGTAGGAGACATGCACATTGATTTTAGAATAAAAAATACTACTTGAAAGATGACATCACATGAATGTGAGAATCATTTTCGAGAGTAATATTCGGGATAAATTATCTACAATTTGGACTTCGGCACATATTAGATGAACAATTATAAAACAAGCTATGTGACATGCTCATAAACAATTTAAACCATGTAGGTTTGCTCCAAGGGTTAAGAATGAAACCGAGCAAGCCTACCATAAGATATACCTAGTGTATGCATACCAATTGAAAGGATTAAACATGCAAATGCAAACCTAAGCATGAAAAGGAACTAGATGCTAGTTGAGATTGCAAGAAATTAAATCTAGTTACCAAACATGGGAAGGGGAATTTGGGTCCATAGTATTCACTAACCCACTTGGCAATTGACATGATCCAATGTGATTGTCAGGGACTGAATACAGGGGCACCCAAAGAGGAGGAGCTAGTAACCTCAAATGTTGATGCTTCCAAATAGTCAAGAACGCGACTACACCTCTTGTCTGATGACCGAGGGTTAACTCCGTTTTGTCTGACCCCCAAAGGTTGGCTCCGCCTCGCCCGATGTCTGAGGGCAAACTCTGTCTTGTCCGACGTCTAAGGGCAGACTCCATCTTGCTCGACGTCCAGGGGCTGGCTCTGCCTCGCCCGACGTCTGGAGGCAGACTCCGCCTCGCCATATGTCCAGGGGCTGGCTTCTCCTTGCTCGATGTCTGAGGGTAGACTCCACCTCACCTGACGTTCGGGGGCTGGCTCCACCTCGCGCCAACGTCTAGAGGCTGACTCCGCCTCGCCCGATGTCCAAGGGCTGGCTCCGCCTCGCTCGATGTCTGGGGGCTACCTCCACCTCGCCTGACATCTGAGGGTAGACTCTATCTCGCCCGACATCCAGGGGCAGGCTTCGCCTTGCCCGATGTCTAGGGGTAGACTCTGCCTCGCCCAATGACTAGGGGCAGACTCTACCTCGCCTGATGTCTAGGGGCAGGCTCCACCTCGCTCGACGTCTGGGGGCAGACTCTACCTCGCCCGATGACTGTGGGCTGGCTCTGCCTCGCCCGACGTCTGGGGGCAGGCTCCGCCTTGCTCAACGTCTAGGGGCAGACTACGCCTCGCCCGACATCTAGGGGAAGGCTCCGCCTCGCTCGATGTCCAGGGGCTGGCTCTCCCTCAACTGATGTCCGAGGCCAGGCTCCACCTCGGTCTATGTTCAAGGGCTGGCTCTGCCTCTCTCGACGTCTAGGGGCTGGCTTCGCCTCGCTCGACTTTTGGGGGCTGGCTCTGCATCGCTCGACGTCTAAGGGCAGACTCCGCCTCGCCTAATGTCCGGGAGCTGGCTCCACCTTGCTCGATGTCTACACGCTGCTCCTTCATAACTACACGCGCAGATATGTCAGGGCACTCAAATCAACCGCAATACCGAGGACCATACCCTGCATTCCTATAGGAAAGTACTATTAGGATATAACAAGACGGGCGCTTTAAGGCCCTTCTAGGCATGTCTAAGCCCGAACAGTGTTGTGGGCGCCGATATTTGTTTTACAATGTTGTGGGCACCGCCATTGGCCCTCAGGTGCGGATCCTGATGAAACCATACGACAACCACTATGGTCCAAGAGATGACTCACGTCCTCTACAGTGACGGACGTGTAGTCACTGCATCGTCCGCTCCCCGTGGGGTCATGGATCAACACCCTGGTCCGTTGCGCTGCCTGCTAGGGCAGGATGAGACGTGACCACTTGCTAATCAAGTCAGAGCGTGGCATCATCAATGGTAGATGCCCAGCGTGGAGCTATCCCTAGCACCGTCTACTATGTTAGCACGGCTGGCTTAGAGGAAAAGGAAGACCCGACACCTTTGAAGGACCTTCTTTGCCTCAGGTTTTTCTTCTTTCTCCCATCTGTAACCCGTGCTTCCCCTTGGTCTATAAAAGGGAAGGCATGGCACCCTACTAAGGTGACATATCAATTCAACACACCACAGACCACATAACACACAGCTAAGCAGCAACCAAGCTCTCAGCGTCCTTTCAACCCTTCTATCAGAGACTTGGGACCTGTCGCTCTCTTGCCTGTTTGTAACCCCTACTACGAACCTTTCAGTGCTAATAACACGAGTAGTAGCCACAAACTAGACATAGAGACGTTCGTCCCAAACCAGTATAAACCTTGTGTCTTTTAGCACACCATCTAGGCCCAACGCATAATAAATACAAATTTACTAGTTGGTGTTTACTCAAAACACTGATAGTTGGCGCGCCAGGTAGGGGACCTTTGCGCATTTCGACGTTAACATCAGTCCATGGATGGCTAGCCACGGTATCAGCTAGGTCCCTAGCACACACATGTGCTTCGGGGACCTAGACTTCATCATCATGGTGGGAGGAGAGTTGGCGTTGGCTCACGCCGCCATCCAACCTCTCTCCATCGGCCTCAACTACGAGAGGCTTGAGCGCCAGCTCGATGTCTCCCTAGGACCCCAGCCATCCAGGGAGGACCAGCACCACCTCACCTTTTTTTGACACCGATGATGTGGCATGGCTCAACGGAAGAGAACCTCTCTCTCTGGAACACCACATACGAAGCGCCCCGATAGTGCTTCCATTCGGTCTCCACGATGCTGCGGCGACCATTACCCACCTTGTGGCACGATGTATGGTCCCACCGCCCATGAACGATGAATTTGTGGGGGTGATCGAACACGTCATGGAATCTCTCCACGACGTCCTCGTAGAGGAGCTGGGGTCGCCCTCTAGCTCTGACTCCAGCAGGGGGAGCCATCACCCCTCTCAAGAATGCTTCATGATGGGTACCCCCACGGGACACATCGAAAGCGTCTCCAAGGGGGAAGCTACCCTGGTGAACAACCTCGGTGATGAGGCCGAAGGGGAAGCAGCCACCCCACCTTGCATGAGGGTGGAGCAACTGAAAGCCCAACATCGGGAGATCAAAGAAGCGCGACTCCAGCTTCAGCAGGAATGCGCGGAGCTCGATCGGGAGATCGAACGCCATGGAGATGGTGGGCGCGCACGTGCCATAGCCCATGATGTAAACCGGAGGATCATCGTCGACGATGAAGCCCTCCCTCGCTTTGCTTGGGCAAGCCAGAACATCGCCGCTGTGGCAGCCCTGCTCCACGGTCTTCCAGAGGCCACGATGCCCGAGGATCATCGAGCTCACCATGAGATTCGCATGCTGCTCAAGCATGTGGCGGCGTAGCAGGCAGAGAGCTCATTGTCTTGGTGACACAAGCTCAATGCTAGCTAATGCATGCCCTCCGAACATCCTACCAGGGACGCGTCGGTCCATCAGGCACCATAGGGCGACAGGCAGCGCGCCACGGTCCTGGTGCATCAGTGTCTCGATCGTAACCGCGATGCACGCAACACTCTCGATGCTCGTGGGCATACCCACGATGATCCATGAGAGGGAGCCAGTCGTGGCTATCATCCTCGTCGTGGTGGATGCTACGACAGCGGTGAGGACCGAAGTCCAAGCCTTGGCCTGCCAGGCTCTCAGGCCTTCGGCCGGCATATCCTCAATGCTGCCTTCCTACCAAGGTACTGGCCACCAACAACATCCCTGAAGGGTCGAGATGGCGACTAGAGGGGAGGTGAATAGTCTTTTCTAAAACTTAATCGCATTGGCTAACCGATACAAATGCGGAATTTAAACTAACGGTCTAGCCAAGACTACACCCCACTATATATGTTCACTAGCACCTTGCAAAGATAACAATTATACAACAAAGGTGCCGGGCTAGCTAGAGCTCTCCTAAACAATTCTAGGAGCAAGGTTACACAAACCTATGCCACTAGTACTTTAAGCGACAAGGGAGCTCCTACACATGCTAGTAAGCAAAAGCATAAAGCTAGCTAAGCTCACTAGCAATGCTCAATAACAAGGCAACCAATGCCTAATTAGAGAGCGCAAATACTTAGCTACACAAACTAAGCAATGTGACTAACAAGGTTACTAAAACCAAATTAGCCACGCAAGGGAGCTACTTCTATGCTACACAAGCAAGAAGGTAATTAGCAAGCTATGCAAGCTATCTAATTACAAGAGCAACTACACAAGCTTAATATGTATAAAAGTAATTGCAAGCTTGTGTAATGGGGATGCAAACCAACGGGAAGAACAAGGTTGACATGATGATTTTTCTCCCGAGGTTCACGTGTTTGCCAACATGCTAGTCCCCGTTGTGTCGACCGCTCACTTGGTGGTTCGGCGGCTAATTAGCATCACCCGCTAAGCCCGCACGTCGGGCACCGCAAGAACCTACCCCTTGAGTGAGGGTAGCTCAATGACACGCTTTACTAGAGTTGCTCTTCGCGGCTCCCGCGGGGCGAGCACAATGCCCCTCACAAGCACTTCTCCGGAGCGCCGCACAAGCTTCTTGCACGCTTCGACGGAGACCACCACCAAGCCGTCTAGGAGGTGGCAACCTCCAAGAGTAACAAGCACCATCGGCTTGTAACTCGATCACCTAGTGCCACTCGATGCAACCTCACGATGCAATCGCACTAGAATCGCTCACTCACACAATCAAATGATCACTATCAAGTATATATGTGATGGAGGGCTCCTAAGCACTCTCAAGCATGGACACAAAGTCCCCCAAGGTGCTCCACTACAGCCATGGCCGAAGGCCACTTCTATTTATAGCCCCAAGGGCTAAACTAGCCATTACCCCTTCACTGGGCAACGGTCGGGCCAACCGGACGCTCCGGTCGTGTTGACCGGACGCTGGACCTCAGCGTCCGGTCGCCCACAGACGACCACGTGTCCCGGTTCCAACGGTCACTTGACTTGACCGGATGTAGTAGCTTTCAACTGACCGGACGTTGAACCCCCAGCGTCCGGTCGTTTCCAGTAAGGTATCGACCTCGACCAGACGCGTCCGGTCACACTTGATCGGACGCAGCCAGCGTCCGGTCACACTCCAACTTCTGCGTCACCGTACGTCAGCCTGACCAGACGTAGCCGGCCAGCGTCCGATGCATTCAGATCTAGCGTCCGGTCAGTTGACTGATGCCAGCATCTTCGCGACCAACTCATTTTCACTTCTAACTTCTTCACCCTTGCTCCAATGTGCTAACCACAAGAATTTGCATCCGGCGCAATAGAAAATAGGCATTCCGGACCCAAACCCATCTCACCCCTGCAAACACCACCTCCTTTGTAAATGTGCCAACACCACCAAGTGTACACCACCATGTGTATGTGTGTTAGCATTTTCACAATCATTTCCCAAAGGATGTTAGCCACTCAACTTACCACGCCACTCGATTCTAGCGACAATGCAAATTTAGATCACTCGAGTGGCACTAGATGACCGATATGCAAACAAGTTTGCCCCTCTTGATAGTACGGCCATCTATCCTAAACTCGGTCATAAACTTCTCTACACACCTATGACCGGTGAAATGAAATGCCCTAGGTTATACCTTTGCCTTGCGCATTCCATTCCATCTCTTTCAATGTCGATGCAACACATGCACCAACACAATCAACAATAATATGATCCACTTCATATCATCACATGATCATATTGGTTCATCGATCTTGACTCTACTTGCTCTTCACCGTTGCCATCGTCCATGGGCGCCAAGTCTTGCTCAAGCTTCACCGCCACGCGGTCCATCACTCCAAAGCCTTCGACTTGCCCTTCACGCTTGCAGCCGGTCCATCAAGCCAAGTCTTGTCTTGATCTTCTCCACCTTGATCACATGACTCAATGTCATGTCTCATGTGCATTTAAGCTCCTTCATCATCACATGTGTGAGCTTTGCAACATCTCCAAGCCATTTTCACCTTCATGGCATATGTTGCTCACACACATGTACCTGTGGACTAATCACCTGTGTATCTCACATAAACACAATTAGTCTACCTAAGTTGTCACTCAATTACCAAAACCAAACAAGGACCTTTCAATCCCAAAGTACTCTGGGGAAACAAACCTCAGACTATGGCTCGAAGACTATCGGCTTGCCTGCCAAGCTGGTGCTGCGGATAATGATGACTTCATTATCCACAACCTTCCACTGTTCCTGGCCGATTTAGCACGAGCGTGGTTGGAACACCTACCGTCCAACAGAATCCAAAGTTAGGCAAACCTAAAGGAGATCTTTGTGGGGAACTTCCAGGGCACATACAAGCGCCCTAAGAACCCATGGGACCTCAAAACTATCGTTAGAAGGCTGGTGAAACCCTCCATGGGTACATTCGGCACTTCCCCCAGCAGTGCAATGAGCTACCTAATGTCGCCGACGCTGACATTATAGGGAGCTTTCCTATCCAGGACTACCTGCGAGTCTCTGGTTCATAAGCTGGGATGCAAGGGCCCATGAACCACCAAGGAACTCCTAGACATCGCCACCAGCCATGCCTTAGGAGAAGAGGCGGTCGGACCAATCTTCAATCGTCTCGATGGAAAGGCAAGGCGGGACGAGGGCATCGGCGAAGGCGCCTCCAATCATTCTACCAAAAGGAAGAACAAGAAGCAATGGCGTGAGGACTCGCTCGTGGCCGCTACTGACCATAAGGGTGGTCGAAAGTCCATGGAGGGCACTCCAAACCATTTCGAAAAATTACTCGAGGGGCCGTGCCCGAACCATGCCTTCTCGGTTAAGCATCTATACAAGGACTACAACCTAATGAGGCGGTTCTTATCTAGAGGCTCCAATAAAGGGGAGTAGAGCAAGGACCTTGACCCCACCATGGACAACACTAAGGGGAAGGATGGTGGTTTTTCGACACCAGACGGTTGCTTCATGATCTTTGGAGGATCAGCGGCCTATGACTCCAAACGCCGTTAGAAGGTCATGCGCCACGAGGTCTATATGACCGAACCGGCCACACCTACCTTCCTCCGGTGGTCCGAGTCTACCATAACCTTCGATCGGACCGACCACCTAGAGAGCATCCCACATCAGGGAAGATACCCACTCGTGGTCCACCTGATCGTTGGTATGAAGCGGCTCACCAAAATACTGATGGATGGAGGTAGGGGCCTCAACATCATGTATGCTAAGATGCTTGATGAAATGGGCATCGACCGGACACGCGTCCGCCCAACCGAAGCACCTTTCCATGGCATCATGTCTAGAAAGCAGGCCATGCCACTTAGGTAGATCAATCTGTCCGTTACCTTCAGGGATCCATCCAATTATAGGATGAAAACCCTCACCTTCGAGGTGGTTGGGTTCCCCGAAACCTACCACGCCATCCTGGGGCGTCCATGCTACGCGAGGTTCATGGCCGTCCCCAACTATACCTACCTCGAGCTAAAAATACCCAGTCTCGACGGGGTCATCACCGTCGACACCTCCTTCTAGCACGCCTATGAGTACGAGGTCGAGAGATGCGATCACGCCACAGCAATCATCGCCTCCAGAGAGCTCGCCGCCATCAAGGAGGTCACCGAAGAAGTGCCCGGCCCTAAGAAGTCGACTGGGTCTTTCGACCCTGCAGAGGGCTCTAAAGAAGTCCTCAAAGACCCCGGGAACACTGAGGAAAAAATAGTGCACATTGGTACCACGCTCTCCACCGAATAGGAAGGTGCGCTCATCGGCTTCCTCCATGCCAACAGAGACATCTTCTTGTGGAAACTCTCAGACATACCAGACATCCTAAGGGAAGTCGCTGAGCACACCTTGAAGATCCACCCAGGCTCCAAACCAGTGAAACAATGCCTGCGTCGCTTCGACAAGGGGAAACATAGGACCATCAGCGAGGAGATCGCAAAGCATTTTGGTGGCCGGATTCATCAAGGAAGTGTATCACCTAGAGTGGTTAGCTAATCCCATTCTTGTATGAAAGAAGAGTGGGAAATGGAGGATGTGTGTTGACTATACGAGTCTCAATAAAGCATTCCCAAATGATCTGTTTCCTTTGCCGCGTATAGACCAAATAGTTGACTCTACCTCGGGGTGTGAAATCCTCTGCTTCCTTGATGCGTACTCCAGCTACCATCAAATTGCGATGAAAGAGTCCAACCAGCTCGTGACATCTTTCATCACCCCCTTCGAATTGTTCTGCTACATCTCAATGCCGTTCGGTCTGAAGAACGCTGGGGCTACATACCAGCGTTGTATGCTCAAATATTTCAGGAACCTCATCGGGTGGACCGTTGAGGCCTATGTTGATGACATCATGGTCAAGTCCAAATGGGCTGACCATCTCGTTGCTGATCTTGAGCAGACCTTTGCAAAACTCTAAGCAAATGGCATCAAACTCAATCCCAAGAAGTGTGTTTTTGGGGTCCCGAGGGGCATGCTGCTCGGTTTCATCGTCTTCGAGCGTGGCATCGAAGCCAACCTAGAGAAAATCTCAGCCATCATGAGGATGGGCCCAATTCAGAACATAAAGGGGGTACAATGGGTTACGGGGTGCCTCGCCGCGCTCGGCCGCTTCATCTCATGCCTCAACAAACGAGGTCTCCCCCTTTATCAGCTCTTAAAGAAAGCTGATCACTTCGAATGGACATCCGAGGCCTAGGAAGCACTTGACATGATTAAGCAGCTCCTAACAAAGGCCCCGATCCTTATTCCTCCCACCAAGGAAGAATCTTTTCTGCTCTACATAGCGGCCACAATGCAAGTGGTCAGCACCGCCCTGGTAGTGGAACGGGAAGAAGAGGGGCACGCCCTCAAAGTACAGTGCCTTGTGTACTTCATTAGTGAGGTACTATCCGATTCAAAGACCCACTACCCCCAAATCCAGAAGCTCCTATACACTGTCCTCATCACAAAAAGGAAGCCACGCCACTACTTCGAATCACACTTGGTAATAGTTGTGACATCCTTCCCCCTCGATGAGGTCGTCCAAAGCTAGGATGCCATGGGGAGAACCGCAAAATGGGCACTCGAGCTGATGGATCAAGGCATTACGTATGCCCCCTCGGACGGCCATCAAGTCCTAGGTGTTAGCTGATTTCATCGTGGAATAGACCGAGGTCCAAATGCCACCGGTGGTCGTTGATCAAGAGTACTAGACGATGTACTTCGATGAATCACTGATGAAGAAGGGTGCTGACGCAGGGCTGGTCTTCATGTCGCCCCTCAGGGTACGCAATAGGTACATGGTTCGTCTCCATTTCCCCTCCTCAAACAATGTGGCCAAATATGAGGCGCTCGTCAACGGCCTATGCATTGCCATCGAGTTGGGCATCCAATGTCTCAACGTTCAGGGAGACTCCTAGCTAGTCATCGATCAAGTCATGAAGGAGTCAAGCTGCCATGACACCAAGATGGTTGCATACTACCAAGAAGTCTGATGATTGGAAGACTAGTTTGATGGCCTCGAGCTCAATCACATCCCGAGGTGCCTCAATGAGGCAGCTGATGCGCATGCGAAGGTGGCATCTGGCCGAGAGCCGGTGCCAATGGGTGTCTTCGCCAACAACAAACACAAGCCCTCTATCTGCTATGAGGGGTCGGAATAGGCCAATGATGGTTTCGTCTGGCCCTGAAGTCATGGAGCTTGATGAAGACCCAACGATAGAACTTGAACCTCTGGTCGACTGGAGGGTACTCTACCTCGACTACCTCCTCTGTGACATGCTACCGATGGATAAGATGGAAGCTCGATGGCTCACACGTCACTCCAAGTCCTTTAATCTTATGGAGGGCGAACTCTATAAATGAAGCCACACTGGGATCCTGCAGTGCTGCATCCCCATCGAACAAGGGAAGCGTTTGCTGAGCGATATCCACGATGGGATCTACGGTCACCATGCCGCTCCTAGAACCCTAGTCAGAAATGCATTTCGACAAGGCTTCTATTGGCCCACTGTTGTAACCGACGCTGAGCAGATCATGCGCACCTACGAAGGGGTGCCAGTACTATGCTCGACAGACTCACCTCCTGGCCCAAGCACTCCAGATGATCCCCATCACGTGGCCGTTCGCGGTCTAGGGGCTCAATTTGGTTGGACCTCTAAAGAAGGCGGCTGGGGGCTACACCCACTTGCTTGTCACCATAGACAAGTTTACAAAGTGAATAGAAGCTCAGTCAATCTCCACGATGAAATCTGAGCAAGTCGTGCTATTCTTCCTCGACATCGTCCATCGCTTTGGAGTTTTTAACTCCATCATCACGTACAATGGTATGAGTTCACTAGAAAAAAGTTCCTATGATTCTGAGATGAATATCATATCCGAGTCGATTGGGCCACCATTGCGTACCCTAGAACAAATGGGTAGGTCGAGAGCGCAAACGGCATGGTCCTATAGGGCCTCAAGCCCAGGATCTTCAACTAGTTGAACAAGGTCGGCGCACGGTGGGTCACCAAGCTCCCCATAGTACTCTAGAGCCTAAGGACAACCTCCAGTCGAGCCATCGGCTACATGCCCTTCTTCATGGTCTATAGTTCTAAGGCTATCCTCCTACCAACCTTGACTATGGAGCACCAAGGATCAGGGCATACGACAAACAGGGAGCCGAGGCATCCCACAAGGACACCATGGACCAGCTGGATGGAGCATGCGACATCGTCCTCCTCTACTCGGCCAAGTACCAACAAGCGTTGCGACAATACCATAGCCAATGAGTGCAGGACTGAGCCTTCAACTTTGGGGACCTGGTCCTTTGCCTCATGTAGAGCAACAAAGACCGCCACAAGCTCTCCCTGCCCTAGGAGGGGTTGTACGTCATCGCAAAAGTACTCTGGCCTGGTGCCTAAAAGCTAAAAACCATCGATGGCGAGGTCTTCACCAATGCCTGGAACATCAAGCAGCTATGTCGCTTTTACCCCTAAATAAACACATACTTTCTCTTATTAATTTTGTCATTGAAATCCCCGATCTTTTATGACATCCAACCCCTACAAGTGTGAGGGGTCAGGCCTCACTCGAGGGCTGGTATGAGTACATTTATCCTATGAACATTCTTTGTGCCTGCCTTCCTTTCTCACGGTAAATCCTAAGAGCTAGAAGTTTGGGAACAAGCTCTGAGTAAAGCTGGGCGGATTGCGAGGCACCTATGCCCCAGTGGCTACGACGCCTTTGCTCACCATCATGATCAGAGCTAGCTCACCCGCACTCCAAGCTTTTATTAACTTAACTATGGGAAGGGTCGAAATGCACTAAACCTCTTTTGCAAAAAGAGGGAGAAGAGCTAAAAAGCTGTTTGCTATAACAAAATTTGAGAACTTGTCCATTTTTGTACAAATTCGTCACTTGGATTATCTGCCCAAACTAAATTCTTGTGTGAGATACTCTTGTCCTCTACTCCCAAAGGAAAATCTTGTCTCAACCAGAAACATAAGTCGACTAGATGGCTTGGCCACTGCCGAGAAATGGGTCAGTCGAACAGCTCAAAACCGCCACCGAGAGATAAGCACCCTTACTTGCTTACATTACATATTAAATTTGTCACCGAGCCTCCAACCCCAGCAATGGTAGGGGATTGAAGACCGCTTGGGGGATGGCAAGAGAGTCTACTCGCTAGACATTTCTCTTTGCCCGACCCCTCCTTATGTTTAAAAATTGGAGGCGCGATGTGCGGGCTTAAACTTTGAGTAAAACCAAGCAAACCGCTAGAGCCCTATGCCTCAGCGGCTATGACGTTTTTGTTCACCAGCGTAATCGAAGTCTTTGTCCCCATACTCCAAGCTTTAGCATCCCCCTTCACAAGAAGGGTTTGGAGGGGCCTACATGTAGAATTTCCATCAAGAAGCTGTTAGGTCGCCCAAGTCGATCGAACGACTTGGATCACTGCCAAGAGACAGAAATGAAAAACTAGGACGCTCGTGCAGGTTACACCGGCCCCATCATGAACATTAGGCCTGAACCCCGCATGGACATATCCGGTAAGAGCTCCCAGAACCCGTCACTAATGCCATCAAGGTAATATTACCGACCCCCACTATTTCTTTATGCTCATTCATTCAATCATCTCGTACATCTAAACATTGCACATGCGATTGCTGCATCGCAACACTTCATGTTGCATCACGAAGTGGTACTCATCTCATTCGATATGAACAGTGACAGACCGAGGTTCGAAGGTCGGCCCACAAAGGGCTCAAGGCCGCCTCGCGTCAAATAGAGCCAGGGGAGAAAAACCAAGATGAGCCCCAGCGGCCTTGCCCAACCCCGCTCAGAAGCGGACAGGGACATCTCGACCTTTCTCGTTCGATCCTAACCTCGAGCCAAACCCACAGAATCTCCATCAAGGAGAGGCCAACGGGTCACCCGAGCCTATTGAATGGCTCGGGCATCTGCCCAGGGGCGGGTTAAGAAATAGTGGAATGCCACATGAGGGCTCAACCAACCCCATCAGCGGATGACAGACCCAGATTCCACTCGAACATGCCCGTTAGCAAGCTCATTGAGCATGACACTCGAGCCATCGAGGCAAGTGTCATTAGCTTAGCCCCTCCGATTGTAGAAACCAAGGACAGGGTGATGCATGAAACACGGCCGACCCCTATCAAACCCCTAGGGGCTTGGGGGCCCGAGCCGCCCGATCCTAGATTGATAGGCCGAGGTTCGAAGGCTACCCACGAAAGGCCCAAGGCCACCTCGCGTCAAATAGAGCTAGGAGGGAAAAAGCAGATGAGCCTCAATGGCTTGTGCCCGTCCCACTTAGAAGCGGACAAGGCCGTCTCAACCTTCTCGTTTGATCCTAGCCTCTAGCCGAGCCCATAGAATCCCTATTGAGGGGGAATCTGTTGGAAGGCAGGTTAAGGAGCAATGGAATGCCCCCGAGGGCTTTACCGATCCTGTCATAGGTGACGGAACTGGATTCTGTCCAAACGTCCTCGTTAGCGAGCCCACCGAGCATGTCACTCGAGCCATCAAGGCAAGTGACGCTAACTCATCCCCTCCGGTTGCGGGAATCGTAGACGAGGCGATGATCACAAAAATGAGCTAACCCTTGACCAAACCACTGCTACGCACGAGGGCTCGAGGAAAGTTGGACTTACAAGGAGACCGAACGCATGGTCGTAGAACGATAGCCAAAATCCTAAGGAAGGGGTATGTGTGAATACAAGAGTAGTTTCGCTAACCTCTCTTTGGTCTTCAGAAACATTCGACCCTAGCAACCGCAAGGGGTCGGATCTCACTCGGGGGCTAATAAAGGTATAAAACACCTTTTTTTAAGCAGTCGCCACGTCGAACCTCTTTTTCTCATTAAGGTTAGTGGCAAGGTTTGTGGGAACAAATAACTGAGCGTGCCTGGTCAGACTGCAAAAAACCCATGCCCCGACAGCTACGGTAACTTTGCTCACTAGCATAATCGATGTTTCCCTTTTACACACCTTGGGCCCTATGGTCTTAACAAATGGAAGGGTCGAATTGCATGAGCCCCTTTTTTGAATGCAAAAAGGGAAGAAAGCAAGTTCAATCAAGCGAAACAAAATTATGAATTTGTTTAAAGGAAATAAAATTACGAATATGTTTTTAAGATACAAAAGTGCCAACACTTGTCCACAGATTACAGCTAATGTCCATCAGACTAACTATCCCCTCCAGAGGAGAACTATCTCTTCAACCTTGTCCGCCAGGTTTTGCACGACAGGAGCCACCGCCTTCTCTATTTTGTCCAGCTCGGAGGCTTCATAGCCAGGTGTGAAGCCAAGGCTCATCATCTCCAAGTCGATACTCTTGGCGTAGTGGGAGCGGGTGATGGTGAAGGCTTGGGTGATCCCAGAGCGAAGAGCTTCCCTCTCGAGCTGGTGCACCCACACCATGATATCTACGACAACAGAGGCCGCAAGCAAGATGGTTCCCTTTAGTCGCGCCACCTCCAGGTCATCGAAGACCACCCTAACGGCAGTGCATAGGAGATCATGCTCATCGCTCTCTGCCTAAAGTATCCCTGGCATCTCAGCAAGCTCTGTGACTAGCCCGGTGGAGACGCTCTTGGCCTCCAGCCTTTGGGCTACCGTGGTTCCAAGATCGGCCCGGAGGGAGCTAACCCCTAACGTGCCTCATCGCGCTCTCAGATGGCCTAGTCGCACTACTTGTGGGCCGCACCATGCTCTGAGCGGAGCCTCTTCGTAGTCTAGTGAAGCTTGTCTCGCTCCTTGTGTAGCTAGGCCATCACCTCGGCATCCAGGCTTGCCCTCTGCTGCAAGGCTGCGGACCTTTCCTTGACTCCTAGCTTGAGCTCCCGCTCCTTCTCCACCTTGGCCAGGAGGTTGAGGAACCGCTCGTGGGCCTCAGTGTCCCTCTATAGCAGCTCATCCCGCTCCTTTCGAACTCTGGCAGCCTCCTCCTTGTCCTGCTACACCCTCACCGATAGATCCTGGAACACCTTCTCGGCATCCTCCATGTCCCAATGTGCCTCGGCCTCCCACTGTCGGAGACCGGCCACCTCCTCGGCCACCCGTTGTTGGGTGACAACAAGCTGGGCGCTCACATCCCCTCGTAGCTAGGCCTCTTTGGTGAGGTGGTCCCATTCCACCTTCTCCTCATGGAGGAACCAGGATTTCTCCATGCTATGAGCGATAAGGGACTGAAAAGAAGATCAATGTCAAAACACAAAAATACATGAAGAAAGAAGAAAATGGGAGGGAAAATTAAGTAGATACCCGGCCAGTAGGAATGATGATGTCATGTAGGACACCCCTGGCCTAGTTTTGGACTTCCATCATGGCCAAGATCCCTTCATTGAGACTCTCCCACTCTATGTTCTCGATAGCATTATCGAGCGAGAAGAGTATCGACGTTGGGTCTTGAGGATCCATCCACTAGAGCAGCGACTCACCCCGCATAGGTGAGCGGCTGCCCCCCAACGTCAGGACAAAGGGCGACCCCCTACTAGTCCTCTCCACCATTGCCATGATGCCTAGGGACTCTTCAACCGTGTCCCCCTCTATCCGGCGCGCCTCGGGCACCGTCACCTGAGCAGCCAGTGGCACGGATCACGCTGCTTCCTCGGGCACCACCGCGGCTGCGTCTGACTATGCCTAGCTTGTCACAGTTGCTGCCACCTCCATCTGTGTTGGAGGGGCCTCGACCGGTGGCATCATGCCCACAGTGGTCGGTGCCATGAGTGTGAGTGGCAACTCCATCCGCTTCGACATCGGTAGCGAAATCGCTTCCGTCGCCGATTGCTCGGTGACCTCTGAGGGCGTTCCCTAAGCCCCGATGATCGTTTGTCCCACTGAGGGCATGGGCACCACTGCAAGCGGCACATGACCGGCTGATGAGGCTAGGATGCCGGCTCCGCTCCCGCCCAAAGCGAGAGCGATGTCGGGCGATGGTTGACGTCTCGCCTGGAGGGCGACACTCTTCTTGGGCGCTAGTGCCAAAGAGTGGTCTTGTCTTAGGATGCTACAAGAAACAGAAGGCGTGAGTAACACTGAAAATAGAGAAAAATAGAGAAAACAGAGGAGTCAAATGACTTACATAGGCACTGTCGAGCGAAGGATTTGTTTGGGGGATGAACCCCCTAGTCCTTGCTCTGCCTCCTTGGGATGAGGCCATTTGGTGCCCGCCCCATGCTCTTGGGCCGAGGGGCTCACCTCCCTTGCACTTGGGGGCACGGTGGTGGAGCCATCCCCCTCCCTCGGCACCTCAGGTGCGGTGACAGATCTGCCCTCCCTCGCTAGTACCTCGGGCACAGCGGCAGATCTACCCACTCCCGCTAGCACCTAGGGTGCGGCGGCAGATCTGCTCGCCCCTGCTGATTCTTGAGGCACGACAGCAGGGCCACTCCCCTTCGCTGACACCTCAGGCGTGGCAACTAATCAGCCTGCCCCTACTTGTTTTGAGGACGGGCCAATGGTTTGGCCCGCCTCTACCGTCCTGACGGACTCACTCCCTCCCGCATGAAATGGGAAGGGTCGACGAAATATGGTCGGTAGTCTACCTAGGGGTATGCCCAAGGTAGTAGATTATCGGCAGACAGATGCACAAGCTACAAACAAGATGGTGACGCAAGACAAACATAAGATTTTATCCAGGTTCGGCCACCGTTAAAGGCGTAATACCTATGTCCTATGTCTGATTGTATTGATGTATGTCAATGAGAGATGTTTTTTAGAGGGGTCTTCAGCCCGCCTTATATAGTCCGGGGGTAGGGTTACAGATCTGGAAACTAATCCTAGCCAGTTACAATTGCCATAGGTGGCCGGACAAGGATTCCTATTCTAACCGACCAGGATCTCGTTTGACCTCCAAATCTGTCTTGATTCCTTACGCGGGACTCTGAACAGATTGGCTGGGCTGCGTGTTGTCCTCTAATGGGCCAGGCCCTCTGGTCTAGGCTAGCCCTAGCCTAGCTGTAAGGGTATAGGGGTTAATACCCCCATAGCTAGTCCCCGAGCGCCATGTATTATGCTACGACACGCCGTTCAATCTCCTTCGGTTAATGCAATCCGTCTTCATGTCATCTCCAACTGGTTGAAACATTGACCAATCGAATGTGCCAGTACTCTGGACAGAACAGAGAGTAGTAGACCATGATTATAGTTGAAGATTCCGGTTGTCCGAAGAATGCATGGTGCTCTAAAGAAAAAAGAAAAAGATTTCCTTCCTTATCAAGTGTGCCCACTTGTATTTCTGAAAAGAAATGTAAGTGACCCTTGGACAATAGTAGTTCTAGCTAACAGTCAGAGCATAGGGGTTGATAAAATAAACACATTCACCACAAGGTGAAGTGTGCCCACTTAGTCCCCGAGCCTGGTAGTAGGTGACGTAGGCACGTGGTGCCAGGGTCTAAAAAGAATTCCCAGTTAAATTGAGAATCTAATCATCGTACAGGTGATACGAGATGCACCGACAGGTGCATCATACTGATGTAGTCCTCGAGCTTGCTGGAAGGCGAGGTATGAGCCTTGTAGCAAGGTCTAAATAAATGCCTCTCAACTGTATGTGAGTATAAATCACATGTAGCTGAGGAGAGCGGTCTCCAAGCAATGTTCAGAGAGTGATCGGGGCAGTCCCCGAGCAAGATAGTGGTCTGGACAGTCCCCGAGCATGAGAGTAGTCGGAACAATCCCCGAGCACGATAGTGGTCTGGGCAGTCCCCGAGCACGATGGTGGTCTGGGCAGTCCCCGAGCATGATGGTGGTCTGGACAGTCCCCGAGCACGATGTGGTCTAGGCAGTCCCCGAGCACGATGTGGTCTGGACAGTCCCCAAGCACAAGAAGTGTGGCGAAAAACCATATGCCACTTGTGCTATTATCTTTTGTATTTATGTAATTACTTGCCCTATTAAGTCCAATCTGACATGTCTGGTAAAAAAAGTAGATGGTATAGCACGTCATATTGCCTTCTTGTCTTTTCAAGCAAACAGTTGCGTGGCACCTGTAAGTAGGTGCGTCAGCGTGGCCCCCCTCACACTGGTAACAAAGAGGCGCATACACTAATAACGAAGAGGCGCATATATTGGCGTAGATCTTAAGGCTGTGAAAACAACCGTCTGCAGCGCATGCGCATGTCTCCCAAGAATCTCGGGCAGACGAAACGGCGAGGTCTCTTGGTTAAATACAGTATAGAATTGGAAGTTACTTTTTACTAAACCCCATTACTAATCGTAGCCGTAACCTTCTTCTTCCTCTTGCCAACCCTAATACCCCCAAAATCACCACCAATCAATCCTCCATAGTTTCCTCGTTTATCAGCAAGGCCAGATCCATGGCGAAAAGTGACACATAGAAGAAAGCAGGAGTCATGGCAAAGGAGTGGTGGAAATCAAGAAGCAACGAGCAGACCATTGAAGACCTCGTCACCATGGGAGTACTCCACAACAAGGAGCTCGTAGGATGGCGTGCACTGGGGGGCGAAGGGTACCCCGATCCACAACTAGGTGGGATCGTGGTGTTTGAAGACTTCTTTAAGCGAGGATTTGGGGTTCCGGTACATCCTTTCCTTCAAGGCCTCTGTCTATACTACGAGATTGGGATTTGCAATCTGCATCCCAACTCGATTCTGCTTGTCTCCACCTTCATTCATCTTTGCGAAGCATATGGCGGCTTCCAGCCCCATTTCAACTTCTTTCGCCATCTTTTCTGTCTGCAGAAGAAAGGAAGTGGCGGCTCGAAAATAGCCGGAGGTGTGTACCTCAACCTCCGTGACGGGATGAAGGCCCAATACCTGCACTGCCCATGGAACACGTCGCTGATGACTGGTACAAGAAGTGGTTCTACATCCACAAAGAGCCAAACACGATCACACTGTGCGACGTGGAGTTCATTCTAGAGAAGAGGACCAGCTGGTCAGAGAAGCCCGAGCACCTGTAACAGATTCTAGAAATACTTGGGGTGATCCCATGGAAGAAACTGGATGGCCCGAGCGTGGTTGGGAGCTTCATCAGCCGAAGGATCCAGCCCTACCAGAGGAGGGTACATCTCAGCTACGAGTACCAAGGTAGCGTAGACCCAACGAGAACGAGGCAGGAGGCGCTTGACAAGATCGAAGTCAGAGCCAGAATTGGAGAGCTATTTAACTTAGCTTATCCAAATTATGTTAGATTGAGTGACATCGAGCACACTTTCAAGCTCGCCCGACCTCCCCCAAAGGTAACTCATCTTGCCTTGTACCCGTAGTCTCATATTGTAGTAGAAACTTACTGTGTGATCTCCTATTTTTTCCTAGATTAATGGTCGGGATAGAGCGATAGTGTTTTTGTCGCCACCTCCTGGTGTAGATTGGCCGCAAGTTGCTGACCCGACCACCTAGCCAGCATCAGGGGCGAGGATGTCGATTGGGCCGTGCTCGAAGTTGGAGAGGAGGCAGCGGCCAAAGCTGCTGGTAAGCGGCCAGCGGCCAGCAAGTGTTGTTAGGCGATCTTGACTTTGTCGGACGACGACACAGAGGATGCAGACATCTTTCGACTCATCCCTCGAAAGAGGAGGAAACTAGAGTCGACGGAGCAAGGTGGCTCCTCCATGCCAGTGGAACTCACATCGCCAACCACTGCAGCGTGGAGGACAAGCGGCGGAGGGGTCGAGCACCAAGCCTCGGCGTCAGTGCTGGATGTAGAGGGAGACCAGGTGTCACCCGCACAGCACGTGGAGCAAGCATGGCCGAAGAGACGCGCCTTCACCACATCATTCCACGCTTCCAACATGTAAGTATTTGTAACCTTGATGTAAGCTTGCAATTTATATTGATTACGGTTGCCTTCTGAACTTATCTCGGATATACTAGTTCGGCGTCCACCGAAAATCTGCACCAACTAGCCGGGAACGGCGTGGCTCCGCCAGCAATTTCAGAGAAGACTGCCCAGCAGCCAGCCATGGAGGAAACCACAACAGAAGGTCCACCGGAGCCTTAGCACATAAGCAGCCAGACAATAGTCCCCGAGCAGGTGGTCGAGGGAAGAGCCGAGCCAAGCACAAGTGCTTCGAGCACCAACCCTACTGAGGGCAACACCTCAGCACCAAGAGTAACGGAACAGATCGAGGAGCAGCGGTCGGAGGTGATAGCATGGAGCACATTTGTCAATGTTGCGGCCCGTGGAAAGGCTATAGTGATCGCAGAAGCTGCCAACTCCGGACCAGCACCGATACCCGAAGAGGAGGCTGAAGAGGATGAAGTAGAGGAGGTCCTAGGCCGTCCACAGGACAAGCGACAACATGTATATGTGTTGCGCTGGCGGAACGACCAATGGGTTGTTCATGAGGAAATCCCAGAGGTCGAAGAGACCAAGAAGGTTGAACGAGCGGCGAAACGACTGGTGATGGAGGTCCAGGTATGTTTTGCTTCATCACCTAATCTTGCTATGTAGTCAAACTTTCTTACTTAGCGTTTTGCACATAGGACTTAATGAAGACCGCAAGGTACCATAAGAAGTGCTTCGAGCAGATCGAGGGGATCACTGCAAGCAATAAAGAGCTGGCAGCAGAGGTGGAACGCTTGCGCCACCAACTTGAAGCCGCCAATCATGAGAGGACGGAGCAAGAGTCCCAGAACCAGAACCTGGTCATCCAGCTCAGTAACAAAGAGCAGAAAAGAACAAGTAAGTAGTCACTTTATCACAATGAGTGCATGACAAGTGTTGTTGCGTTGTTGGTAGTAACAGCTGTAGTGCAGGCTTAGAAGCCGAAGTGGTCTGTCTCCGAGAAGAGAAAAGTCATGTGGTTGTAGAGTGTGATCGCCTGAAGGAGGACAATAGAAAACTGGCGCACGACCAGTCGTAGCTCCGGGACCACACGACCAAGATGAAAGAGGAACTGAAAAGTAAGTTTTCCAAACCCCTTTGCTCACTTTTGTTGCCCGCCTTATCTTGTCGTGGTATGATGTTGTAATAGCTTGTGCGGTTTGCAGTTGTGAAAGTTAATGCCAAGAAGCATCTAGAGGCCGTGATAAAAGATTGTGACGGCTGGAAGGCGCAGTGCCAAGAGATCACCAAGGATCAGGACACATGGAAAAACCGGTGCCAGGAAGTGGCAATGGGCATTTTGCCGGTCCTCAACCTTATTGACCCAGCGCTTACAGAGGACGTGCCAAGGACGCCACAGCTCAGACTGGTCGATAGATGCCGAAAGGCATGGGGATGGTTCCAGGAGTTCGTGAAGGAGGCGGGTGAGTACACAGGCGCACATGTGCTAAGCATGGTGCGCCATCAACAAGTCAGCTAGAAATGCCATCAGTTTTGAGCCAACCGGTGAAGCCTACAGTCTCGACCAGCCAGGCATCAGTGGGGCCATCTTCTTCAGTTCGACTAGTACAAGAGTCCCCGAGACTCAAGCATGATGCTAGGCCTAGCGAGCAGCAGGTGCCGCGTGCCCCGACCAGCCAATAGGATAGGCTATAGCTATAGAAGAAATGTAGTTGTGTTATTGTAAACTTAGACCTTTTTAGGCAAGCTTGTAATAACGTAACTGTATATCAGCATAAGCTTGTTTGTTTTGTGGAAAACATATTTAAGCTTGGATCTCATGTTGGTGTAACTAAGTGAGAACATGTTAGCGTTCTGTTTAGTTGTACTAGTTTAGTCGACACATCATCCTGACAGGTTTGTATGGCCCTGGTTTGTCCTGTGGTCGGAGTGTGAGGTGCATAGCCTGTGCACACGTAGACGTAGACAAGTCAAACCATAGGGGACCTGCCAATCACCCATAGCGTAGAGAGCAGATCCCATGCACGCGTTGGGAGGAACCGGAGACAGGGCCTGCTCCGAAAACTCGGGAAGGAATGGTGGTCGGTTTTGACTGGTTGAGTTAGGATAACAATAGACTTCAAAGTGACACATTAGAGTGGTCAGGGAAATCATAATATCTTTATTAAATTAAGTTGAAAGTACAAGAGGAGTACATATCTTAGTAGTTAAGCATAGAAACGTCTAAGCTTGTCGATGTGCCATGAATTGGGTACGTCTGTACCGTCCAAGTGAGCTAACCTGTAAGACGTTGGTCGTGTAACCTCCTTGATCATGAAGGGCCCTTCCCATGGAGTTGCGAGTTTGTGGACACCAGCCTGATTCGTCTTCCACTTCAGGACTAGGTCCCCAACCACGAAGAACCGCTCCTTAACGTTCTTGTTGTAGTACCTGCGCAAAACAGCAAGGTATTTGGCTGTACGCACGCAAGAATTGAGCCGCTTCTCTTCTGCACTATTTACTTCCAGCTCCCACACTTCATTGGCCTTGTCTTCGTCGATGTTCTCTACCTGTGCTGATCTGAAGGCTATATCTGCTGGGAGCACTGCCCCAGCGCCATAAATCATAAAGTATGGTGATACGTCGGTGTTATGACTGGGCTAGGTTCTGAGGCCCTAGACCATGGCTGGTAACTCTTTGAGCCATCTTCCGGGAGCTTTGTCATTTTCTCTGTACATCCTCTTCTTAAGTGCATCCAAGATCATACCATTTGCTTGCTCGACCTGTCCATTAGCTCTAGGGTGCGCCACCGAGATGTATTTTACTACTATGCTCCTTTCATCGCAGAAGTCCCAAAAAGCATTCCCGGTGAACTAAGTACCTAGATCAGTGATGATGCTATTAGGTATGCTGAAGCGGTGGATGACCTGGTCGATGAACATCATAGCCTTTTCAGAAGATGCCTGTACCAAAGGCATGTACTCTATCCACTTAGAAAATTTATCGATCAGGACAAAGACACATGTGAATTTCCTAGGAGCCGGCTTGAAGGGCCTGATCATATCCAGTCCCCAGCATGCGAAGGGCCAAGAGGCTAGCATTGTCTGAATCTCGTGTGCTGGTACATGGATTCTCTTGGCGAAGAACTGACAACCCTCATAATGGTGGACTAGCTTCTCTGCATCAGCTACGACGGACGGCCAATAGAACCCTACTCGGAAAGCCTTACCAACCAGCGTTCTCAAGGCCATGTGGTTGCCGTAGGAGCTAGAGTGGATTTGGTCTAGAAGATGTTTGCCATCCTCCTAGGTTATACACTTCATCAAGATTTCCTCCTTTGCGTTCTTGCGCCACAATTTGCCATCAACGAGCAGATACTGCTTACTACGACGCATCAGGCGTTCATTTTCTATCTGATCAGTGTAACCACTACCATCTGTTAGGTACTTGATGAAAGGTACTCTCTAGTCAGGCACCTTAGTGGTCGGAGGTGGTTCGATGGTGTTTGACGCCGGAACCATAGCCACCAAAAGCTAGTCTGGAGGCTTGTCAACTGTGGGATCTTCCTCTTCGATGGAAGGCGTGAGTAGGTCTTGAACGAATACGCCATGTGGGACTATAGCTCAGGATGATCCTAACTTTGACAGCGCATCTGCTGCTTGATTTTTGTCCCAGACCACATGTGTGTACTCGATGCCATAGAACTTGCTTTCTCGCTTTCTGATCGATTTGCAGTATGCATCCATTCTTTCGATAGTCGTATCCCAATCCTTGTTGAGTTGGTTGATGACTAGGGCCAAGTCTCCATAGACATAGAGACGTTTGACGTCGAGCTCGATCGCAATGCACAGACCATGCAGGCATGCTTCATACTCAGCGGCATTATTAGACGCTAGGAAATAAATCCTGAGGACGTATCAAAGCTGCTCCTTGGATGGTGACACAAAAAGGACTCCTGCTCCTGTGCCATCAATGTTGAGAGAGCCATCGAAGTACATCTTCCAATACTCATCGGGCCCCTAAGAGGCAGGTGTGCTTAAGTCTGTCCACTCGACGATGAAATTGACAAGTGCCTGAGACTTGATTGTAGTGCGGCTTGCAAATTCCAAGGAGAAAGGGCATAGCTCCATTGCCCATTTGACGATGCGCCCATTCGCATCCTTGTTGCGAATGATGTCTCCCAGAGGGTACTCGGTCATGACCACCACACGATATCCGTCGAAGTAATGTTTCAACTTTCAGGATGTTATCAATATGGCGTAGATCAGTTTTTGGACCTATGGGTACCTGGTCTTGGATTCATTGAGTACCTCACTGATGAAATAAATTGGTCGCTGTACCTTGTAGACGTGGCCGGGCTCATCGTGCTCGACCACTATGGCAGTGGAGACCACTCGATTAGTTGCCGCAATGTAAAGTAGGAGAGTTTTGTCTTCTCTGGGAGCAGTGAGGACCGGAGGTGATGTAAGGTATTGTTTCAGCTATGTGAAGGCAACGTCTACTTCCTCTGACCACTCAAACTTCTCGGATGCTTTGAGTAGCTTAAAAAACGGAAATCCTTTTTTGCCTAATCTTGATATGAAATGACTAAGGGCAGCCATGCATCCGGTAAGCTTCTAAACATCCTTCACCTTTTTGGGCGGCTTCATATCCAAGACAGCTTTGACTTTCTCCAGGTTAGGGCGTATGCTGTCGTGACTGACGACGTTGCCAAGTAGTATACCAGAAGGAACACCAAAGATGCACTTCTTTGGGTTTTATTTCCATTGGAATGTATTAAGGGCTGCAAAGGTGCGTTCGAGGTTGTCAACAAGGGTACATGCTTCCTTGGTTTTGACAACTACGTCATCAACATAAGCCTCGACAAGGTTGTCTTTTATCTCGTCTTTGAGGTAGGCTTGTATGGCGCGTTGGTAGGTAGCCCCGGCGTTCTTGAGTCCGAACGACATGGTTGTGTAGCAGTAAGCGCCAAAAGGCGTGATGAAGGATGTCTTGATCTGGTCATCCTTTTTGAGAGCGATCTGGTGATAACCAGAGTAGCAATCGAGAAAGGAAAGCAGCTCACAACCGGCGGATGAATCTACGACCTCGTCTATGAGAGGTAAGCCAAAGGGGTCTTTAGGGCAGTGTTTGTTGAGATCAGTGTAATCAATGCACATTCTCCATTCATTATTCTTTTTGCGTACAAGAACTGGGTTGGCTAACCACTCCGGATGATACACTTCTTTGATAAATCCGGCTACCAAAAGCTGTGTAACTTCTACCCTAATCGCCTCCTTCTTGTCGTGAGCGAACCATCGTAGCTTCTGCTTGATGGGTTTGGCCTTGCCGTTGACATTCAAGGAGTGCTCGATCAAGTTCTGAGGTACACCGGGCATGCTGGTTGCGGTGGTCGCGAGGGTCGTTGCGCTGGTTGCGGCGATCAAAATTGTCATTCCGACCATGATTGCCGTGGTAGTCGTCACGGTGTGGGGGTGGTCGGAGCGTGGAACCCTTGCTGCTTCTTCGATGATTATCTTTTTAGCATCGTTGGCATCCGCATATTTCTTGGCAGTGGCCAGGAGCGCTGTGACTGATTCAGGTCTCTTGCGAAGGAGCTTGTCCTATAGGGCACCATGGAAGCGGAGACCAGTAATGAAAGCCTCGATTGCCTCGTTATCGGAGATTGATGGGACCTTGATGCGCATCTCCGAGAAACGCCGAACGTACTCGCGTAGTGGCTCATCTTTCCGGTCTTGAATCCGCTGTAGATCATATTTGTTGCCGGGTTGCTCGCAAGTAGCAATGAAGTTGTCGATGAAAGCTTGCTTGAGCTCTTGCCATGAATCAAAGTAGTTCGCCGGCAAGCTGACCAGCCATTGGTGACCTGGATGGCCGACAGCGACTGGGAAGTAGTTAGACACGATGTGCTTGTCAACCATGGCTGATCTACATGCAGTTTCGTAGAGCATGACCCATAATTTAGGGTTCTCCTTGCCGTCGTACTTCTGAAGTTTCTCGAGCTTGAAGTTCTTGGGCCATATGACTTGGCGAAGGTGTGGAGTAAACTGCTTCAACCCCAAAGGGCCGTGGGCAGTATCATATTCCATACGACGATAGCTTTTGTGGGATGCACGATCATTGGCTCTTTGGTTGATGCGATCGCGCAGATCACATTCTCCGAGGTAATGGCAGAGATCGTTATTGCCATCACAGCGATCTCGGTTGCCACCCTGATTAACCCTATGACCATGGTTATCGTGGTGATTATCGCGGTTGTCTTGGTGGTTGTCGTCCCAGAAGTCACGACGGTTGTCATCCCGACGGCGGTTGTCGTCTCGACCACCATCATGGCCACCATTTCTGCCTTGACGATTGTCTGATGGGTCATTGTTGCGCGAGCCACATTGGTTGGGTGGCTATGAGCGACTTGAGTACTGGTGGTTGTGGCTTGATTCGACTGAGACGGATGGAGCCCGGGCTTGATTTACAATCTCTGCGGTCTGGGCCATAGCAGCCGTCAGGTAGGCTTGTATATCATCACGAACTGCCTATGTTTCCGAGGTGTTGGGTAGTCATTGCATTGTCGCCATAGCAACAGCTACGTTGGCACTTGGAGTCCTAAAGACCTGCTTGTCCCCCACCCTGTCAAAGGCATTGTTAAGGTCGCGTGGCTAGACCCTTATGCGTCGGGCCACCTCTTCTGCCTCGGCTTCAATTTGTCGGCGATTAAACCGGTCAATATTGTGTGCTTCGCGTGCTAGCCTTTCTTGTTCTGTTTCGCCGACTGCCGGTGGTTCGTCATTACTGACAACATTGATCAAGTCTCCTCGCCTTGGTGGGAAGGATGGGAATCACGGGAATCCTAGGGCATGGTCTGGGATATCCAGATCGTATTCAACGCCTTCATCGTCATGATGCTGGAGCTCGGTGTGAACGGAGACATTAGATGCGATGCCGGACGAGGAGCTTGAGCCACCCTCTTGAACTATGTGGACCGATCCTTCTTGATAATCCTCAATTTGGACCATGTTGACGAAGTTGCGTAGGCCGTAGGGCTGGACCTGGTGGTTCTCCATCGAGGCTTCATACTCAAAGAGCCAGAGACCCGTCGCAGGGCTGGCCGGCAACAAACGGAGCGCCCTTCAAGAGTAGATGTGACCACGAGATCCGTACTGAGTCATGTAGGACGACTGGCCTGAGCTGGTCGGGTAGATCTGTTGTGGGTCGTAGTTACCTGCTCATTAGGTTGACTTTGAATCAAACTTACCAGAGCCAGGGTTTCGACAAGTTTGGTGCCGACCCGATCGATGGAGTCGAGCAAGTCGGTGTTGTCGATCTGCCTCCTTTTGTAGTGAGGAAGCGGACGATGGGTTGTCGGTGTGGCTAAAGATGACGCTGGCATGGTCGAAGCTAGATCCACCGTGGTCGGAGCCAGATCCACCATGGTCGGAGCCGTAGTCGATGCAGGTGAAGTAGTGGTCGGCGTAGATTGAACCCGCACCTCCTTCGGGGTCATGGCGATAAAGTCGTCGAAGCCAGTGGTCCAGGTGATCTGGCCGATGGTGAACGTGAGGCCGTTCGGTGTAGCCATGGAACTGAGGATGATGACCATCTTGTTCGCCTGGAGAGCAGTACGCATACCCCCTACCTGGCACGCCACTGTCGGCGAAATATGGTCGATAGTCTACCTAGGGGTATGCCCAAGGTAGTAGATTATCGGTAGACAGATATGCAAGCTACAAACAAGATGGTGACGCAAGACAAACACAAGATTTTATCTAGGTTCGGCCGCCGTTAAAGGCATAATACCTACGTCCTGTGTTTGATTGTATTATTGTATGTCAATGAGAGATGTTTTTTAGAGGGGTCCCCTGCCCACCTTATATAGTCCGGGGGGCAGGGTTACGGATTTGGAAACTAATCCTAGCCAGTTACAATTGCCATAGGTGGCCAGACAAGGATTCCTATTCTAACCGACCAGGATCTCGTTTGACCTCCAAATCTGCCTTGATTCCTTGTGTAGGACTCCGAACAAATTGGCTAGGCCACGCATCGTCCTCTAACGGGCTAGGCCCTCTGGTCTGGGCTAGCCCTGGCCTAGCCGTAAGGGTATAGGGGTATAGTTCCCCTGCATGGACAAGGGGATACCTATTAGTGTATCCTTGCTCTCTAGGTCATCCCGCATGGTGTCAGTAACTACCTCTTCTTCTTCTTCTTCTTCCTCATCATCGTCTTCATCACTGTCTGTTTCCTCCCCGCACTCCTACATGCAAAGCTTCTACTATTTCTTCCTCCTCTATCCTCCTTCGCCTTTCGCTGCTGCTCGGCCACGGCGTGGTTGGCCGCCATCACGGCCGAATCCTTCGGCAGCGGAGCCAGAAGATCTATAAGGATGAGTCTCTTTGGCTGGTTCCCCTATCTTAGTATCAACGTCAAGAGGTCGGGAGTTCAATTAAAAAGGAGGCATGAGGAAAGAAAACTTACAAAAATAATGTATCCTGGTTCCTCTATGAGCAGAAATCACGGATGGCGCCGGTGTCGTCCTACGGAGGCTCCATCGCCTCCTTGATACACTACGCCACTTTGGAGAGGGAGAGTGCTCCATCGGCACCATCATGTGTAGGGCGCCATCATGTGTAGGGGAAGTGCGTGCCTCATCAGTGGCACCACCCTTCGCACATGGTAAGCGCTGTTGATCCCCAACCCCATCACGCCCCTCTCCTTCAGAATTCGGACAGCGACGAGATGGTCCTAGATCTTCTTCTTATCTTTTTCTAGGACTCCCCACCTCCTCCATGATTCTAAAACCTCTTCGATGAGGCACCCGGTGAACTCTAGCAAGGGGGCAGCTGCGTCGTTCTTGATGTAGAACCAATGTGAATACCACCCCTTGTTGGAGGTTGATAGACGCATAGGTAGATACTCATTGATGCGGTTGTTGTGAAGCTAGATGCCGGCACATCCCGTCGGCGCGTTCAGCTCCTGCTTCTTCTCTCGCTTCTTTAGGAGGGTGACGGTGAAGAAGTACCACCATAGATCAAAGTGGGGACTAATCCCTAGGAACCCCTCACAAAGGGCGATGAACACCGCAATGTGCTGGATTCCATTAGGATTAAGGTGTTGTAGCTCCACCTTGTAGTAATGCAACAACCCCTAGAGGAACTTGTGGGCAGGGCTACTGAATCCTTGCTCATGGAAGTGAGCAAAGGACACGACATAGCCTTCGGGTGGCGATGGCGCATCCTCATTGCTAGGTAGCCACCACTCCTTGGTGGCAGTCCACGCTCAAAGAAGGCCACGACGAACGAGGCCCACAAGGTGTTGGAGGGTGATATCAGATCTGCACCATGGCTCCATTGAATGATTGGGATTGGAAGATGCGAACTTGACGGTGGCTGAGATACGGATGTTGGGAGATTGGGCAATTGGCGTCAGAGGTTGTAGATGCAAAGGCAAGGAGGCAAAGTATGAAACCCTAGGGGCAAACCCCTTGGTTTTATAGGGGCGACAGATGCGAGGAAGGCAACCGTCTGCCTAGATATCCATGCCTACCACGATCCATCACCACATCACAATCGTGGGATATGTGCCCACAATCCCAATCCTTTCCCTCCGAAGGCGCGCAGGACGTTTCGCCCCCCTCGCCCCCGATGGACCAGGACTCTTTGCTAGCAAAGAGGATACGGGACAAAAAGTGTTTTCCTCGGCCCGCCTAGGCCTAGGAGTTCAAGGGCTGGCCCACCAATGGTTTTGACGGCCATCCCAAGGCACCGTTATGACAAAGGATGGGCCCACAAGCGGCCAAAACTTAGATGCATGAACTTCATAGGAGTCTCGGTCCACGATCGAGCCTCAGCTAGACTGACCCTAGATGGGTCCCCACGAACGGGACACTGGGGCCCCATTTAAGCTATCTAGCTAACAACCATCAAATCTCATAGCCATACCCACGAAGGGTCCGAATCACCCCTAGATGATTCTATCTGAATCACTCGGGGGCTCGGGGGCTACACCCGTTGAGTGTGCTCATGTGCACCCTCTAGCAAGTTGAATCACCCCTGGGCGATTCTATCTAAATCACCCGGGAGCTCAGGGGCTACACCCATTGGGTACGCTTGCACGGACCCTCTAGCAAGTCAAATCACCCCCGAGCGATTCTATCCGAATCACCCGAGGGCTCAGGGGCTACTATCGGGGACCGAATACAGGGGTACCCAAAGAGGAGCTAATAACCATCAAACGTTGATGCTTCTGAACAGGCAAGAACGTGACTACACTGGGTTAACTCTATTTCATCCAACCCCAAAGGTTGGCTCCACCTCGCCCGATGTCTGAGGGTAGACTCTGCCTCACCTGATGTTTGAGGGCAGACTCTACCTCGCTCAAGGTCTGGGGGCAGGCTCCGCCTCGCCCAATGTCTAGAGGCAAACTCCGCCTTGCCTGACGTTCGGGGGCTGGCTCCACCTCGCCTGATGTCTTGAGGCAGACTCTGCCTTGCCCAACGTCCAAGGGCTGGTTCTGACTCGCCCGATGTCTAGGTGCAGACTCCATCTCGCTCGACATCTAGGGGTAGGCTCTGGCTCGCCCGATGTTTGGGGGTAGACTCCGTCTCGCTCGATGTCTGGGGAAGACTCTACCACGCCTGATGACTGGGGGCTGGCTCTGCCTCGCTCGACGTCTAGGGGTAGGCTCTGCCTCACCCAATGTCTAGGGGCAGGCTCCGCCTCTCCCGATGTCTAGAGGCAGACTCCGCCTCGCCCAATGTCTGGGGGTAGGCTCCGCCTTGCCTGATGTCCCGAGGCAGGCTCCGCTTCGCCCAACGTCTAGGAGCTGGCTCCACCTCGCTCGACGTCTAGGGGCTGGCTCTACCTCACCCGACATCTAGGGGCTAGCTCCACCTCACCCAATGTCTAAGGGCAGACTCTGCCTCACACGATGTCCGAGGGCTGGCTCCACCTCACCCGATGTTTGAGGGCAGACTCCACCTCGCCCAACGTCCAGGAGCTGGCTCTGCCTCGCCCAACATATGTGTGCTGCTGCTTCATAACTACACGCGCAGATAAGGTAGGGCACTCAAATCAACCACAATACCAAGGACCATACCCTGCATGCCTGTAGGAAAGTACTATCAGGATATGACAAGACAGGTGCTTTAAGGCACTTCTGGGCGTGTCAGAGCCTAAATAGTGTTGTGGGCGCCGATATTTGTTTTACAGTGTTGTGGGCGCCGCCATTGGCCCTCGGGCGTGGATCCTAATAGAACCATACGACAACCACTATGGTCCAAGAGAAGACTCAAATCCTCTACAGTGACGGACATGCAGTCACTACACCGTCTGCTCCCCGTGGGGTCGCGGATCAACACCCTGATCCATTGTGCTACCCGCCGGGGTGGGATGGGACATGACCACTTGCTGATCAAGTCAAAGTGTGGCATCATCAATGGCAGATGCCTAGCATGGAGCTATCCCTGGCACCATCAACAATGTCAGCATGACTGGCTCAGAGGAAAAGGAAGACCCGGCGCCTTCGAAGGACCTTCTTTGCCTCTGGTTTTTCTTCTTTCTCCCATCTATAACCCCTGCTGCCCCTTGGTCTATAAAAGGGAAGGCAGAGCACCCCACTAAGGTGATGGATCGATTCAAGACACCATGCACCACAGAACACATAGCTGAGTAGCAACCAAGCTCTTAGTGTCCTTTCAACCCTTCCGTCAGAGACTTGGGATCTGTCCCTCTCTCACCCATTTGTAACCCCTACTATGAACCTTTCAGTGCTAATAATATAAGCAGCAGAGACATAGGGATGTTCGGCCCGAACCAGTATAAACCTTGTGTCTTTTAGCACACCATTCGGGCCCAATGCGCAATAAATACAAATTTACTAGTTGGTGTTTACTTGAAACACCGACAGTGATGCACCCTATGAAATGCACCCAAAACTATACCAAGTCTCCAAATTCCCCAAAGTCCATTGGACTTCTCACTTCCCTTTTAGGATCCAAACCTTTTTGGTGCTCTTCATGTTGGAAATGATCTCCTTTGGCACCCAAAAGCGTTTGACCCCTTTGTTGGCTTGCTTGTTCACCTTGATGGCCACCACCTTGTTATTTTTCTTCTTCTTCAAGAGATAAGGTGTGGAGGCCTTTTTGTCCACCTTGTTGGTGTAAGTGTTGGAGAGCTTGCTTGTTTCCTTTTTTGTTTTTATCTTTCTTCTTAGCTCCTCCCTCATTCTTCACCTTGCACTCATAGGACTTGTGGCCTTGTGGCATACGTAGCAAACCATGGTTTGTCCTTCATCAAGCTTCTTCACTCCCATGATGGTGTTATGTTGATGAAGTTGGGCTTGCTCCGTTTTGCCTTTTACTTGAGTCAAGTCCTTGGTAAGGCGAGCCACTTCTTGCTTGAGTTGCTCATTCTCCATTGCAACCTCTTATGTGCATGTATCTACAACAACTTTCTCAATACAAACTTGGTTGCACAAGGGTAAGTCTAAACCTAAATCATTATAAGAAGTAGAGGCATTATTTTTAGGCATGTCAAAAATGGAACCTTCCTTTTTCGGTGCATCAGTGGGGGTAGTACCGACGACTTCATGATTAGCAACTTTATTAGTTAGCTCATCACAATGTTTTCATATAGTTTCCATTTTAGCAAGCAAACTTTTATAAGAATCTTGTGAGCTAGCTAACTTTTTCTTTAATTTTTCATTTTTCTTTACAAGTTGCTCATCATTGATTGTGCAATTATTTGTGTTTGCACTAGTCTCAAGTTGCTCAATTTTAGTAGATAGCTCCATATTAAGATTGGCAAAAGTTTCATATTGTTCAAGTAAAGTAGCATAAGCTTGTTGTGAGCTATCTAGTTTTTCTTTTAATTTTTCAAGCTTCTTTTGTTGACTAGTGCAATCTTTAGCAAAGTTAAGATTTTCTTGCACAATTTCATCATAAGAAGGTAGCTCATCATCACTATCACTATTATTGTCACTATCACTAGGGATAGACTTTTTGTTACCTCGTGCCATAAGGCACACATGTGAAGTGCTTGATGATAAGTGCTTGTGCCGGCGCCTCTTGTGGTGGTCTTCTTCTTCACTTGAAGAATCATCCTATGGCCTTATTGATGTGAGGGCTTTGTCCTTGCACGCCTTCTTCTTTGTCTTGAGTGTGGGCTTGTTTGGACAAACTTCCACAAAGTGCCCCAAATCGCCGCATCCATAGCATCCTTTTTTTCTTTGCTCATTTCTTTGATTGGTGAAAATGAAATATTGAATTTGGATGGGCACACCCTTGACATTGAGCCTTTGGATCATCTTCTCCACCTTGTTGATAAGTTTCATTGATTCTTCATCAAGGTCGGAGGTGGAGGAGGAAGATTGATCATCATCACTTGAATCTTTATCATCATCATCTTCTTCTTCTTCTTCTTCATCTTCACTTGAGGAGCTTGAGCTTGAGCTTGTCTCAACTTGCTTGCCCTTCTTTTTCTCACTACATGTGAGAGCTTTGTCTTTGTGATTGATGAAGAGGCTTCTTCTTGACCCATCTTGCGTGACATTTCAAATGCCACTATCTTTCCAATGACTATGGCCGGAGTCATGGTGCTCAAGTCCTCCATATTGTGAAGGATGGTGATGATGCTTGTATATTTCTTTTGTGGTAGCATGGAGACAATCTTCCTCACGATGTCCGCATCATCTAGCTTTGTTAATCCTATTGAATGGAGCTCAATGATAATTAGATTCAAATGAGAATACATATCACGAACAAGCTCATCATTATTTATTTTAAAGGAATCATAATTTTGTTTAGCTAGACAATGTTTTTGCTCACGGATATTAGTTGTGCCATCATGGAGCTCTTGGAGTTTTAACCAAATTTCATGAGTCATATTTAAAGTGAACACTTGGTTAAACACATCCATGCTAAAAGATTCAAACAAGCAATTTTTAGCTCTAGCATTGAAATGAATTTCTTTTTCTTCAGTCTTTGTGGGTTTATCGGGATTATTAATGGGTTTTATCCCATCATGAGTGACTCTCCAAACACCCAAATCTGTCGCCTCAAGGTGACAAGCCATTCTAGCTTTATAGTAGGGGAAGTTAGTGCCGTCAAAGTGCGGAGACCTAGAGGTATCCATCCCAACCACTCTAAATAGTGTTGGCTCAACGACAATGAAGCCAAAGGTCCAAATTGAGCCAACCTGGCTCTGATACCAATTGAAGGGGGACCGTGATGCCTAAGAGAGGGGGTGAATTAGGCAACTTAAAACTCCAACTCTAAACTCTAGCCATTTTTTCTAACCTTAGCAAATCCTATGCAAAAGATAAACTATCTAAATATGCAACTACGGTTTTGCTAGTGTATTGCTATCTCTACCGAAAAAGGAGTTATGCAAACAATGTAAATGCGGAAGCTAAAGAGTAAGGTAGAGATATGCAAACTTCTATCGATGACTCCGGTATTTTTATTGAGGTATCAAGAAGCGTGCAAGCTTCCCCCTAGTCCTCGTTGGAGCCCCTCACAAGGAATCCCTCGCAAGGGCCAAGCTCCTGGTCGGGTAACTCCATGGATAACCTCGGGCCTTCCCCACGCACAAATGGGTCTCCAGTGTGCCTCTCTCGGACAGCTCCCCACCATCTTCACTATCAAGCTTCTAGTCGAAACGTCGCGGGCCTTGTTCCCTCTGGTACACGGTGGCGGGCACACCATAAACGTGGTTGGTGTGATCTCACAAGACTACAAGCTCCTCCGGTGTACAACAATGGTGCCCACAAGCACCGAGTGATAAGAGGTATGCAAACCTCACTAAACACTAGGCCTAAACCTAGAGCAAGCGCATAAGCGGTGGTCTAATCAACCTAAGCACTTCACAAAGCACCTACGCTAATCATCCAATGAATCACTAAGCACTATGCAAGTGGGGATCACTAAAATGGTGTACCAACACCCTTGGTATGTTTCCTTAGCTCCACACTTCCCAAATGGCCAATTGGGGGGGGGTCTATTTATAAGCCCCACTAAGAAAGTAGCCATTGGGGATGAAACCCACATTTCTGCTACTGACCAAATGCTGATGACATCCTGACCAGACGTGTTCGGTCGTCCCGACCATTGGAGCGCGCGCGTTGTCGGATTCAGGCTCAGTCCGGTCATCATCGTTCGGACATGTCCGGTCACGCTGGCGCCACTTTGGAACCTCTCTGGGCTCGATCGGATGCTGCACTTTGTGCATCCGGTCGTCTAGTCTACTACGTTTGGTCACGCTGAAAACACAGTCATGGTGATGAACAGTGTCATCGATGTGTCCGGTCACTGCTTCTCAGCGTTCGGTCATAGCTACGAACGCCTAGTGTTGCCTGGCACTTGATCGGAGCGTCTAGTCACCTCTGTTGGGCTCGTTTCTTCGCGATCTTACGTCTGGCTTGGTTCCTACCTTTGTGCTTGGACTTTGCTTGACCTTGTATGTCTTCTATGTATCTTCACATGTCTTTCTTGAGGTGTGGATCATTGAATCATCACATCGCCTTCGTCCAAGTCACGTTTTGCAACCTATTAAACTATAAAATAAAACACTTGCAAATTCATTAGTCCAATTTGGTTATGGTGATCATCAAACACCAAAATCCAAAGTAAATGGGCCTAGGGTCCATTTTCCTTACAATGGGATTTCGGAGGATATTGACACTGAGGCGAAAACAAATCTGAACTGGTCGGCAAAGCCGAGTAGTGATGAAATGGTGCAAGTGGAGGACCTTCTAGATCTTCTTGCTCGCATTGACATCCATGGGGTTGAGTGCATGCAAAACTGCATCAGCCATTGAATCCAGCTGTGCAAAGAGAGGTCACATCTTGTGTATGAGTACCGGTAGGAGGACTTCGTATGGGAAGCGCCCGAGATGCTGAGCAATAAAGAAATCGACAGAGAAGTGGCGAAGTTTTTCACCATCAAGAAGACTCGAGAGAGGAGACACCCCCAGAGGGCCTTTAGTGTGATGAACCCGCCTCCAGAGGTGATTGTAGTTGAATAAGCTTGTTTGATTCATCATTGATTGTCGTATGCATAAGACCTGCTTGTTGAATTACCTGACAGGACTAGAGGGTGTATATTTCCGAAGTTCTGGATGGAACGTGGCTAGGCGATGAAGACTGATACAAGCGACAATGAACCGAGGTGGAGATTGCGGCGGTGATGTACAGGAGGACGCCAATGAAAGGTCCTAATATGGATAGAGGGGGGTGAATAGCCTATTTGAAAAATCCTACAAGATCACTAGAACAATTTGATTAGTATGACAAATGGAGTAATGCAATTTTTCTCTTGCTACAACTAGATTGCAGGAACCTCATCCACACAATTGGACACCCCAAGACCCTACCCACAAGTGAGGTAACTCAATGACACGAGCAATCACTGGGAGAATACTTGGTGGTTCGGCGGCTAAGAGGTGTTGCACAAACCTCATCCACACAATTGGACACCACAAGACCCTACCCACAAGTGAGGTAACTCAATGACACGAGCAATCCACTAGAGTTACCTTTTGGCTCTCCGTCGAGGAAGGTACAAGACCCCTCACAATCATCGAAGCCGGCCATGAACAATCACCAACATGTGTCAAAGCTCCTTCGCTGCTCCAAGCCTTCTAGGTGGCGGCAACCACCAAGAGTAACAAGAAATCCATAGCCACAACGATACCCAAGTGCACTAGATGCTATCACTCAAGCAAATGCACTTGGAATCACTCCCAATCTCACTATGATGACGAATCAATGATGGAGATGAGTGGGAGATATTTGTTTAGGCTCACAAGGATGTCAAGTATGTCAAAGTGCCAAGAGAGTGAGCCCTAAGCTAGTACATTCCTATTTATAGAGCCCCAAGACTCAAAGAGCTATTGGGCACTCTCGAGCTGACCGGACGCGCCCCTACATCCGGTCGCCTATGGCTATCCACATGTCCCCATTAGAACCAGAGCCACTTGATCTCAATGGTCACTAGCTGATCACTGGCGCAGTTAAATGTTGATCGGACACACTGCTTGCGCCACCTAACGCGCCACTAGTCCAAGTCCGATCGAGTCCAGAGAAGATCCAGAGTACAAAATTTGTGACCAGACGCATCAGGTCAATGCACCACTTCAACGTGCGCTCGCATGAGGCTGACACTAGCATATGTCATCCAACACTTGACGCGTGCCTTGTGCGTCCGATCATCCCAACAAGTGACCGGATGTGTCAGTCGAGCCAGCCCCAGCATCTGATCATTCCTGCCACTCTCAGTCGATTGTGCAACCTCGCTATAATTGACTAGACGCGCTGGGGTGAGTCCGGTCACCCCACGGCCAGCGTTAGGTCACGAACTTCTTCCTCCTTTTCTTTTTCTAAGTCCACAACCACTTCGCCCTTGCTTCCAACTTGCTAACCACAAAGTGTAGAACTTGTGTGCACGTGTGTCAGCATTTTTCAAAGTATTTTATAAGGGTCAAAGTTAGCACACTAGGTTCCTAAATGTATATGCAAAAGTCATGTCACCTAGTGGCACTCAATAAACTATTTAGCCAAAGATTTCCCCTCTTTATAGTACGGCTATCGATCCTAAGTCACTCACACCCTCTAGGTGTCTTGAGTGCAAAACAAAAACCTATCTTATACCTTTGCCTTGATCTTTAGTTTTTGTTTTTCTCTTTATTGTTTTCCATGTTGAGCTTGATTATCATCAACGCATGTCCACCTTCATTGCCATGGACCTCATCTTGCTCTATCACTTGGATTGTACCACCTTTTCTAATTCACACACTTAGATCAAAGGTTTGTCCTAGGTTTCATCAATTATCCAAAATCAAATTAGGGCTTTCAATCTCCTCCTTTTTGGTAATTGATGACAACCTATTTACAAAGATATTCAACGAAATCTTTTTTTATTCATGTTGCTTGCCCAAGCATATTACCACGTGTAAAGATTATGGACAAGTTTCATCAACCCAAATTGATAGTATTAGCTCCCCGTACATATGTGCTAAGAGTTTGGATTTAAAAGCTTCCACATATGCATGAATGAGAAGTTTGGGAGAGTAATAGCTACCAAATGATGCTAAGGTGTAAAGAATGGACCTTTGAAGCGTGATACCAATCGGAGTTGCCATTGGACACCATCCTTAGCACCATTATTCGCTAGATATCATTTGAAAAGCATAGACAAACTAGATACCTCGTGAGATCAATATTAGAAGTAAGGCTCTGGTACCACTTGTAAAAGATCAAGGTATATCTAGCTATCCTATGCATACTAGTTTCATTTCATCAATCATTTTCTACAATCTAGCAGACACCACACAAGCATGGATAGGGAATTGAAGAACTTGTGCCATGCAAGCAAACATATGTAATGCACATACAAATGCAACATACAAGTTTATGAGCTTGCTCCCCCTACTTGTGAAACGATCCACGATTTTCTCGAAGGGAAATTCATAGATTACATCATAATGTGATAGTCCAGGAAGACCAAGCTATCATATTATCATTATTCAGTTGATACCACAGTTCATACATCGAGAAATTACAAGTTTACAAGGTATGGAGAAATTACAACACTTGATATCACACCTAAGTACAACACATACTAGCAGAAATGCACACAGATCAGAGTAGATGTAGTGCGTCGACGGGTGAAGGCTCCTCCTTAACGGGCAATCATCAGAGTCGGTGTAGAAAGTCAACGGGCGTAGACTTCATCTCCTCAACCAAACTTGAGCCACTACAAGGATTTACCCCTGATGCAACGGACTAAAAGTGTTGCAATATGCCAAAAATGGTTGCAATAGACAAAATTGCAACATAAAAATTTGGTTGGGAGGTGTTGCCACAGTAACCATGGTCTAAAGTTTGCACCATAGTTTATTCTGGTGTTGCAATAAGTTTTCCCCTATTGCAACACAATGGAGTGTTGTTGCAACACCATATAGTGTTGCAAGCCACAATATAAGCAACCAACGTGGGTGTTGCAATAGTAACTATTGCAACACACCCAGTGTTGCTAGAGATACCTGTTACCACATACTCACAGAGTGGCAATAGGTGCACTAGCAACGACAATAGGTGTTGTAATAGACCTTGTTGCCACGCATCATTAGCATTGCAATAGATGGACCGTCTATTGCCACACTATCTCTGTGGTTGCTATAGATGGAACCCTCTATTGCCACGACAAATATTTGGTTGCTATAAGTGAAACCCTCTATTGCCACACTAAATGTTTTGGTTGCTATAGGTGCACTCTCTATTGCCACGATCAATGCTTGGCTGCCATAGGTTGAAGCCTCTATTGCCACGATCAATGCTTGCTTGCTATAGATGGAGTCTTATATTGCCACACTAAATATTTAGTTGCTATAGTTGAACCCTCTATTGTCACATGTATTGTTGTGTTGTTAGTCTTTTACCACACCCATTTGTTGCTATAGCATACATTGCCATAGCAAATGATTATGCTAATAGTTGATATTGCAACGCTTTTAGTAGCATGAAACCATATTTGCACGCAATTAATTTTTAGAACAACAATATACGGTAAATAAAGCATTTAGACAACCATTAAATCAAAATATACTTTGTTTGTATAAATCATTAATAAAATCATCCAAATCTAATAAGTTGTCTAGCACACGCACAATTCACACATAAGGTATCAAACACACTTCAAATCAAAATCTAATGAGTTCTCTAGCACTGCAACAAAGGTTGGCTTGATGTTGACCATCCCATCACTCGTGCGCTCCACTCAAACTCCAACTTAATCCTAAAAAGAATCATTGACATTGGTATATGCATTAGTTAAACTAAAATTATAATATAATATTTTAGCAATAACAGCATGGACTCAATGAAGTAAGCAATTGGAAATCATAAATTAAATAGTAATAGGTTTGCAAATTTGCAGATTCAATCATAGTTAAATTACCCATGACTTATCTTTGGAGAAGGGGAGAATGAACCCCTTCGCTAAGGATGACTTTAGGAGGGGAAGAAGCAAAAGCAACACAAGAAAACTAGATCATGTATATTGAACTGAATTGTGAAATTTAAACCTTAACTTACAGATATGGATAACACATGTACATAATGTGACAAATGATATCAAAAGGCGAGTATAAAATCTATTAACAGCATACATTTACTGATACTATGGTTTTTAATTTTTAAGTGCATCATGACAAGGAGTACAAAAACAGAACATTACTAGACGAAAAGGATCATTTTTAGGTGATACTATGGTTTTGGAAGGATCACAGATCGGCAATATAACTCAGAGGTGATCCATGGCAACTAACAACCAAATGTTAATTCAGAGCAGAGTTTGTGACTCATCCAAATTATATTCGGAGTGAGTGGGGGGTAGAGATTCAGATTAGCAGCGCATTCTGCACTGATCAAGATTACCATTGAAGCTACACAGCAACACAATACCCAGTTTGACTGATCCTAGCAGCACATAGATGAAAAACAAACCCAAAGGAGAGCAGGAAGCAATTGCAGATCGAGTCCTCACCACTCAAGGATGCACTAGAGGTGTTACTCGTGCCTGAGCTGGTCACCCGGTGGAGACAGGAATAGGGTCAAGAAGCGGAAGCCGCTTCAACGAACAATACCTGCAACATAAATATCAAAATAAATAAAAAAGAAAAACAACTTTCAGAAGAAATCATCGTTCTACATGATCTGAACAAAAAACCGATTAGGCCACCGTACCACAGCTCTTATTCATAGTAGGCCACACAGATTCATAGTAGGCTCCACTCATATTTCAGACTTTCAGAATTAAGAACCTCAATGCTAGAGCTAACAACCTAAGTGCCTAATACAATAATACACACTGACACACACCTAACATGAATAAAGTGATTCAACAAATGCATCATCTAGCAGTCTGGCACTAGCAGACAAAGCAATCCGAAATCTTTATCTCTGTTCTTTACAAGAGCACACATTATTTATTTTTGGAGAACAAAGCACACGTTGATTTCTAGAGAGGAGGATGGAGCACTAGTACTAGACCCAGTTGAGATCTCAGTTTCTATTGTTGTCAAGGTGTCAAGTTCTCAATTGAGTTCTTAGTTTCTAACACTCAGCCACACTCACATGTCAGGTCATCACAGCAAGATTGTAACAAATTTATATCACAAGTCACAAGCAAAAGCATAAGGCAAAGATCAGCCAACACCACCTGCTAGCCATGCAAAACTAAAATTCAGCAGCTCGGTCTGTAACTGTGAGTGGCTGGTCATCATTCTACAATAAGTGACTATGACAAAAAAAAATAGAATTAGCACTTTTGTAGCCACTAGGGCCATGCCCATGCATTGCAACGGGACCAAAATAATCTCATAATAATTTAAGTTTGAACTGTGATGTACTATTACCAAAAATTGATCCATTGAGCATGATGTAACACTGGTAATGGATCATGATTTAACTGTATTCCCACCCCACTACCCTAGCTCTAAATATTTTAGGAATAGCTTCATCGCAAACCAACCCTAATCCCACCCCAGCTCTAAATATTTATGGAGTAGCTCTTTTATATAGAACTATTGCTAATCCCTTTTCACACACCATGCTAGCTCACCCTTAGTCATGCAAATCTAGCTCAACCATAATTGCATTGGTTTTGTATAATGTATTGATCTTACACCTAGTGTGCTGATCTGCATGCTAATTTATTTCAGACAATTGACTTTTTGTATGCCGAACTGAATGCATATTTTTTTCTATCTAGTAGCATCAAATTAAATATTATGTTTTTCTGTGTGCCGACGTGAATGTAAATCTTCTTCTATCTAGTAGCATCAAACTAAATATTATCTTTTTCAGGCAAAACTTCGGTGTGTTGATTTGAATATGAAGCTTAAAATAGATTACAAGCAAGTGCAGAAGTATATGATCCAAATCATTGCATTCTCTAGTTTAGCAACAATATGTAAATTTGAATGGTTTGAGATTTACAGTTACCTGGCAAAAATCAAAACAGCTATTGTTGCTGTAGATTGAGAAGTGCATTCCTCATCTCATGGTCCCCAACAAGCATCAGTGAATTTGACATTCATACTTTGGCCAACACCTATAGAAGTCTGATTCAAGATTTGACCATATGCTGTAGTCATTTATCCCATGGTCCCCAACAAGGATCAGCTGCTGCATATAAATAAAATCTATTGTAAAAGGGCGTCCCGAGGAACAACAAGCGATAATCCAGGGAGTCCAGGCGTTGATGGTGGCGGGCGAGGCATCGTCGGAGGCACAGGGTGTGCCCAAACCCTAGCAAGGAGGGGAATGGAGATGAGGGGAAGGGAATGACGATGCAGAGGATGAGATGGGGCATGTGAGGCACCTAGATGCACCGCTGTTGTTGGAGGACTCCGAGCGGGAGATCCACGGCGGTCTTGCTCGCGGGCGGCGGGCAGGGGCATCGGTGGTGCCCAGCAGCGGCGGCCGGCGGCGGCGCACTGTAGGAGGCAGTTGTGGTGACCGGCGGCGGCGCACCTGCAGGAAGCAGGGGGCCAACTAACTGCAGGTGTCGGTTGCGGCGGCGTTGTGCTGCGCAGGTGCGGACGTTTTTCTTCTTCTTTTTTTCATTTCGGGTGCGTGGGGAGCGAAAACAATGGAAAGGGTTTCATGGGAAGGCAGCAGGATTTTTAGCGGGCTCAATTTTTTTTTCTCCTGCACACAGTTCTATTTTGGGCTGCGCACGGTTCACTTTGGTGACGTTGTTTTTCATCCGTCTCCCGCGCACACAGTCGTGGTGTTTTGGAGCCTAAGTGCAAGGGTGGACGGAGGCCGTGCATAGGGCTTAAGCGCTCGTTTTAATTTTTTTTCGATGGGAAGCGGGAGTTATCCCGTCTAGGTCCTGTTTGGAATGGAGTTTTTTTTAAAAGGAATTTCAGAGGATTGCTCTTCCTTTGTTTTGCTGACGTCACGAGGCGTTTGGAACGGAGGAACGAAGCTTCCAGTTCTAGAGCAAAGTTTCAGTTTCCTCCACAAAACACAGGAATGAAAACATCCATCGCGAGCCAAAGTTTTTCGCTGATGGCCGAGGCAAGCAAACTGGAGAGTACGCTCACAGAGCCACAGAAATGAGGTGTTGCCGCGATAATCTGGATGAGCAGATAAATCAGACCACACCTTTGTTGGTGTCGCTATGTCGAGGCGCCCGGCTCTTGCCGATGGCCTTCGAGGGCAATCCGGCGGTGTGAACTCGAAGCTCACGCGAGCAGCCCTCTAGAGCAGCCAGCAGTCGCAGTCCCTTATCCCGACCATGGTCTCGATAGCTAAGCTAGCTCAGCCTCCATAGCTTTAGCCGAGGTGAGAGAAAGGGTGTAACGTGAGAGCGGCAGAGGTAGAAGACAGAATGACGGGTTAAGAACAGTGAAGAGATAAGTGTACTTTGTATGCCAATAAAAAAAAAATACTAGAGAATGGAAGTGGCGGACATGACATCATGTGGAAAGGGGGTTTAAAAAATGTTAATGAATCAATCTATTGTTATGAAATAATATTCTATTAACATTTGAATGTTCTCTTGTACCTATGATATGAATTCCTGCATTCCAAACGCCTCTTTTCTTCTATTCCTGTGTTTTTCCAATCTTCTTTTTCGCTTCAACACTCTCTATTCCTGTGTTTTTCTCCTTTCCTCTGTTTTCTATTCGTCCGTTCCAAATAGGCCCTAAGTTTTTTTTTTGCAAAGTAAATTATTTTTTGCTATTGTAATTATATACTATCAAATATGTCGTTCATTATAACAGAGGAGAAAATTAATTTTTTAAATTCATTATTATATATATAAATCACCTTAGTCAAAATACAAAATACAATCATAAATTATTGAATTGATTTTAATGTAAAAAGGGCTATAGTTCCTATTAAGATTCATCGTAGATCTGTGATACAAAGTTTTATAGACCAGTATTAACAAAAATTGGTATGCCTTCATCTCTCTAGGTCCCTCCTCTATACTCACTCGATCGCCTCCTCTCCCCCTCCATGAGCTCTCTGCCTCTCCCTTCCCTGATCTCTCTTTTTTTCTCGATTGCTCTCCATGAGCTCTCTCTTATTCCTGCTGCTCGCTCTTGAGTCAACCTCATGACCATGGGATGCCACAAGCAAATGGCCATTGCTAGCAAGTGTTCTAGTGGTAGTGGGATGTAGTTATACTCTTGGGGATGGTGAGGCTGTAGGTTCAAATCTTGGTGATAGTAAATACTTGGTCATTGTTCCTATGACAAATAAAATAAAATACTTGGTCTTTTATAAACATACAAGTGGTCTAGTGGTAGTTGGTTATTGTTGTGCTCTTTTGTGGAGGTGAGGTCAAGGGATCTAATCTTAGTGTTCATCTTATTTTTATTTTTCTTGTTATTTTATGCACGCCACGTAAAATCTGAATATTAAAATATATAAAAACTTTAAACAGAATTTTGGGACAGTAAATGATTTCAAATGGATGGCATGCTACATTTGAATTTCAAAATATGAAAACTTCAAATATAATTTTGGGATAGCAAATGATTATGAATGTAAAAGTCATCAACTACAAGTTTTTAGAACACACTGAGATCTACAACTTTTGTTTTGATTGTTTATTGATTTGAATTTGCTTAAAGCATTCAAAATTTGAATTTCAAAATATAAGAACTTCAAATAGAATTTTGGGATAGTAAATGATTTCAAATGAAAAGGTCATCACCAGCAAAGTTGTATAACTCATCGAGGCCTACAACTTTTATTTTGGTCATTTCTCTATCAGACTTTGTTTGAACAATTTGAATTTTAAATTTTAAAATATGAGAACTTCAAATAGAATTTTGGGACATTAATTTATTTCAAATGCAAAAGCCATCGACAACAAAGTTATATAATTCATTGAGATCTACAACTCTTGTTTTGGCCATTTCTCCATGCTACCTTATTTGAACAATTCAAAATTTATGTTCTGCTAGCTCAAGTCATTGTTCCTATAATAAATAAAATAAACACTAGATCTTCCACAAACATGCAAGTGGTCTAGTGGTAGTTAGAGTATTGTTATCATCTTGGGGGGTGTGGATGTAGGTTCAAATCTTGGTGGTAGGCTCATTTTTATTTTTTTGTCATTTTTCCATGCCATGCAAAATTTAAATTTCAAAATATAAAAACTTCAAATAGAATTTTGGGATAGTAAATGATTTCAAATGGAATTTGCTAGTCATTTTTTCATGCCATGCTAAATTTGAATTTCAAAATATGAAAACTTAAAATAGAATTTTGGCACGCTCAAAGGCCCATCAAATACAAGTGTCACCAACAACATTGTATTGCAACAAACACATTTGTCTATACCAACACAAAAAAACCATGGCAATAGTAATATGATATTACATCCATTTAGGATTCTAGTTGTAATAAGTATCTAACAATTGCAATGCCACACAAGATTATTGCAACCCTATAAAACCGTGGCAATAGTAACATGCTCTTGCATCCATTAACAATTCTTGTTGCATTAACCAACTAGCAATTACAACACCACTGAAGATTATTGCAACGCAGAACAATCATGGCAATAGTTACAAGCAAAAGCAACCAAATCCAATATAGTTGCAATAACACCAAGTAATTGCAACCAAAATCAATACTAATGCAACTCCAAAGTGCCATGGCAATAATGCCAACTAATTGCAACACAATTATTAAATGGTTGCAGTTGCACACGCCTGTTGCAACGACGAACCACACATATTGCAATACATTTAGTCCGTTGCATTATTGGCACATATTGCAACCATTTTACGGAAAGGTTGCAATACGACCCCCTATGGCAACCAAATTAGTGGTGTTGCAATCGTGTGGCGTGGCATTAGAGGTGAATCCTTGTAGTGAGCATATGAACAAGACCATCTAATCCTTCTATCCTTCGTTGTCGTCGTCGTAGATGACATACAAACCTGCCAAATATCTTTTAGTACGATTTGTACTAGCCACTGGCTCTCACCCTATGCTTTGCATTTGCTTTGTGGTAGTGGAATGCAAGGGTAGAGCAAAAGGCCTATTTATGGTTGTAGATTTCCTATGCAAGTTCATCAATATTTTATAATAATTTATCAAGTTTTAACCCATCTCATCCACACGTTCACCCATCCCATCACACATGTCTCACCACACTCTCACTCTCTAAGCGGCAAGGACGACTCCCTCTAGTGCCTTGCCTCAACAGCTAAAGCCGGAAACCAACACCAAACCCAGGGGAAAGAAGAAGAAAGAAATCATCTCACTAATCAAGGGAAGCATAGGTCATAGGGATGTCCATATCTAAGGACACGGCTATACGTATAGATCGATCAACTCTACAGAGCTTGTACACCTAGAACCACAAGATCACCATCATCGGCGGTGTCCCGCCTAGGTTGATACTGATCTACCTTCCAACCGGTGTGATGCCACCCTACCACTCAGCCCTGAGCCACCCTGAAGTCCACCGGCACGCTGAGACTATGAGACATAGTACCGGGTCCCTAGAGGTCACTATGCTATCTTAGGAGGGTGTGGGTCCCATGCCCATACCTCCCTACACTATCTGCTAACAACCTAGTAGTAGTGGCACCGTCCTATCTGGTCAGCATCCATTCCCCACCCATCTAGGAACGAGTCTTGTGCACATAGGGTCCTATGATCCAGTTCTCTCGACATACTAGTCCTTAGGGAACCAGACAGGACATCTTCTCAAAGGGGATAACCAACACCCCGTGCCTCGATGACACCTCCATCCTGAAGAGTCGCCTCCTCGGAATATACTCCTCACACATGTACCTACCACAAGTATCTCTCGTAGGGAATGCCAGGTCGCATCCCCTTAGCAGGACTCATCTAAAGACTCGTCGTAGAATCTTGTTCGGTCAACTCAACCCTCACCACACATCCAAGACACACGCTAAGATCTCCCCGAGTTATCACTAGTTTTAGTGGTACCATGTGCCTTACCCACTCACAAACAATCCTCCACCAAGCACATCACAAATATAATGCATAGTAGAAGTAAGCAGTAAGTAGTAAGCGAGCGTCTAGCCTAACAGCAGGTGTGCAGGGGTCAAGGTTGCATCAAGGTAATGGCTTCAAGCAATTCTACCATGCAACCTATCATAGTTCATTTGCATGAAAGTAAAGCACTAGCAGCTATATTATTGCATGTCTAATAGGATTCTACGAGGTTGGGTGGGATGTGGCACCTATTGACTGATCATCTCTGAGATCCTTAGTGTATTCATAGTTGTTCTCCTCCAAGTCTTGTTGTCATTCGCATGTCCTTCCTCCAATGGGTTCTGATCCAATCATTGTTATCCTCAACGCAACTACAACAATAGAGCGACAAACAAGACAAAAGACCAATCAATCCCTAAACCAAGAAAGACTACGAATAAAGAGGCAACAACACATGGGAAGATCGAATAACACCAAAAGAACACTGAGAGAAAAGGACTTAGCCCTCACGGAGGAAGTCCGGGCTTTGGGCTAGAGAGAAACAGAAGTGGTTGACTGCTAAGTACAAGCTCGAGTCACAGCCTAGCAAGCACTTCTCAGGCCGATCTTGTTGACCTGTATGGCTTCACGAATAATGGCCTAAACCCAAGCTTGACTTAAGCAAACACCATGGAAAAACTAGGCTAGCCCTCACGATGCAAGTCCATTTTCATCGAGCTAAAAAGGGGCAAGGGAGAAAGTTAGCTAGGCACATCCATGTCTCATCCTCAGTAGAGATGGCACTCTAATGGTCGATCAGGTCAACTCGCATGATTTCGAGAACACGACATAGATGCTAACCTCGCCAACTAGAAGTGATAGCCCGATCTTTGATCCGATCATCATGGTTAAGGACGAGATCGATTAGAGCGGGCTAAAGGGAAAAGGAAGCAGTTTTGGTCTCTCTCAATCTATTCACCATTACAATTGACGAGAACCAAGAGAGGGTGGAATGGGGGAGAGAAGAGAAAGGAGGTGGCCTACTTCTTCCAATCCACATGCCATGGGAAGAGACGGGGCATCAAAAGGAGCGACACACAAGAGAACATGAGTGCCCAAACTACTTGTAGGGTACCATGATCTAGGTGCACTAAATGCACTAAGACATCCCTAGGGTTCTTAGCAGTCAGTTGTCACCGCAAGAACCAAAGAAATGCTTTGGTCTAAGTAGGTACAAGCGTACAAGGGCTTAAGCATGATAGAATCAAAAGAGGGGGACATGGGATCCAACTTCCTTTGATCCACTCACCATATCAAACTATGAGAATAGAAGGAATGGAATCAAAAGAGCAATAAACACCAGACAAGCGATGGGCTCAATGCACATCTTACTGGATTGATGAGGATTGAAAATAAGAGGGGAGAGAAGATTGGAATCTGCACTATTTTGACCAACTCATCATGGAATGGACGAAGATTGGAAGAAAGGAGACATGATCCCACATTCCAAACCCACTCATTGGGCACCACTACCATGCAACTAAATTAGCACAAGGTTATCCCTTAGGTTCATAGCGATGTGGTTGTCATCGTTAGATCCAAAGGAATGCTATGGTCAAAGTGGTACAAGCATATGAGGTGGTTAGGATAAACAAACGAGCAAAAGAGGTAAAGCCCGATGGTCATGGTGAGGCAATTCGCGGCCATGAGCTTTGCCTAAATGAGTTGGCCTTCGTATGTTTCATGATAATTGTCCCCTAGTTCATCTCCTATAGACTAGGTCTTGATGAACTCATCATGTGCGAGTAGGAAGCGCACCGATGTCGAGTCCATGGTGGCCACGCCCTAGGGATTTAGGAGGGGCCAACGATCATGGCACTACAAAGTCAACTAAAAACGAGGGGTTGAGTTACGTTTAGCATCATAGCCATGGTGGGACGAATCCCACTACTGAAATGTTTGAATGAGGTACAACCCCTCAACTGGCTCAAAGGCACGGTCCACAAGCAACAACACAAACACACAAGAACCAACAACTCGACAACACAATAGAGTAGCACATATCCTTAGTGACAAGAGATAGACCGGTGGTGAAGGCACAACACAAGCATGTGTAGATATAGATAAATCATGTTTGACAAGTATGAATGAAGATATGAAGATGTATGAACAAGCATAGATGATAAAAAGAGGTTTTGTCGACATCGGGTACGACGCCGACAAAGGTTGGAGGAGTTCGACCTTGCTGTAAAGACATCGATGGGCACGGGGAGGCTGTGGGCTTGCTGCTACCACTCTTGGTTGGCTACTGCTTGCTGATGGCTGGTTGCAGCTTGGCTACGGCTTGCTACGGTTGGCCAGAGGAGACTATGGCTAGCCAGGAGCTGGCTGGAGGCGGCCAGGGGTGATAGAGCTCCGGCATTGGCATAGCAGCGCTGCAGCTCCCCTGCGATAGTGGAAGACAATAGCACAAAGGCCGTTCTCAGCATGAACGGTGACAAAATCGATGAGAGGGAGGAAAAAGGCAGAGCCTTTGGGGCTTTGGTGGCTCACCGGCACAGAGGAAGATGATGGTTGATGGCGAGGAGGTTCTGCAGCAGGGGCGCGTTGAGGTGGAGGACGCAGGAGCATTGCAGGATGTCATCTTGGAGTAGGGGCTCACCAGTTATGGATGATGGAGGCATCATTTCCCTACAACATTGAAGTCCATGGCGTGAAGGCCGGGCTCAAATGAGAACAACAGCGAGGAAGGAAGAAAAAGAGGAGGCTTGGGCGCTGTGGGCTCACCGAAGACGGAGAAACTACTCCAACGAGGTGCTAGCGTGGTGCTGGTGTCGGTCAGCAAGGAGGAAGAGGCCAACAATGGGGTCGCAAAGGCGGTCAGAGCTGCATGGGCCAAGGACAATGCTGCCCTAGCCATGGTCCTCTAGGTTTGGCATGGCGGGGTGAGGAAGAGGGTAGAGCATGATGAGGGGCTCAGCATGGTCACGACATAGAGCAGTAGGAGGCCAACATGATGGCATGGACGATGTTGCCCATCTAGAGTGACTCATGATGGTGGTGTCTAGGAGCTTGGTGAGGAAGTGATGGTGGGTGAATGGGCTGGCTCAGAGTAGGGCATGGCCATGGTAGTCTCGTGGTCGATAGGGTGGAAGGGCGTTGAGGTAGTGGCATACTCAATGGCATCTGTGACTCAACGAGGAAGGAGCAAACAACGCATGATGCTAGTGAGGATGGGTTTAGGTCAGAGGCTCTACGATAGCTGGTGGTGCTGAGGTGGTCGAGCTCAGACCGGTAGGCAGAGCTGGTGCGCTCGGCCATCCTCGGAGCGGAGCGAGGAGCGAGGGAGGAACGATGGTGGCTTGAGGGCGAGGGCGTCTAGCTATGGTGTCCACGTGGTCTATTGTGGCTGGTGCCACCGATAGGAGAGGGTAGAGAGCGAGGAGAGGTGGAAGAGAGAGTGTGGCGATGCTAGGGGAAATGGAGAAGGGCGCCGATAGCTATGGCTCTTATAGCCACATGAGCTAGAGTTTGAGGGGGCTGTGCACTATTGGATGGCTATCCTTGGTGTCCATGTAGCGGAGGGGCACACGGCGCACATTGGGAGGCAGAGAAGCTAGGGACGTGGGCAGCGTCGTGGACGTAGAGGTGCGACTCGCTAGTTCGAGTGGTGGTGGCACCTAGGACTGAAATGCTGCTAGGGTTTCCAACCTAGGAGGCGTGGCTGGGCCTGCAAGGGCTCAGGTGCGTGGGCCAAGTGGGATGGAGGCTAGGTTGATGGCGCTAGCAAGCTAGGAGGGAAGGAAGGCGAGCTGGGCCTCACGGCTGAAGGCGTCTACTAGGCTGAGAGGGAAAGAAGGAGAATTGGGCCATGGGAAAGGGGAGGAAAGGAGAGGTTTTTCCCATTTATGACTTAGAGAAATAAAGAGGGAATCAAAGGGATTTGAAGGGAATTCAAATAGAGAAATTGAGTTGGAAAAAGGAAAAAGGGATTCTTCCTTTTATGAATTTATGACTCAAAGAATTTGAGAGAGATTTGAAAGAGTTTGAGAGAATACCCAAGGAGGATAAGAGGATTTTGCTATGGATTTGTGCACTCCAACTCTAGACAAAACTCAAACACAAAACCAACTCAAGGTCATGGGCACTCTCCTACAATCAAATCTAGATGAATGCAATGATTTGTTAGCAAGTTCTCCTTGGGTTGACGTGGGTTTGACCTGGCGACTATGATTCACTCATTACAGGAATTTTTTTTAAAAGTTCATATTTTTGGTTGCATGAAAACCCGGGTTGTTACAACTTGTGTGCCTCAAATTTTAATTCATCCCCATACAATGTCATTTCATTTGTTTGCTCCCCTTATCTCTTACTATCTTTGTGAATTCTCTCCCCCTTTGTCAACAATTAGCACAAAAGGTGAGCTCAAATTTTAGATAGGTTGGGGTGAAACCATGTGAAGTGAGGATCATTTTCCCAATTTAGTTCAATCTAGATTACATGCAAAAGATGTTTAACTCGGTTTGATCCAAGGGCAAGCTTCTTCACACCTCCAAATGAGGGTTATCATGCACCATGTTGAGTTAAGCACTTATAGCTCATATTCTAGATTAAATACTAGGTTCACAAGCCCACAAACATGTCATATGTTACCACTAGATCATTTCAAGCACACAAGCTATAGTGGTATGATACAAGCATCAAATTCATTTGATTTTCATGAATTAGCCTAAGACATGATAGGAATGACTAGCTGCAATAAACAAGTCCTTAGCAATGGATGAATGGCATGTCAATCAACTTTACCTTGCTTTGCTTGAAGGAGAGGCATGTCATATAATGGGGGTGCATCAACACATATTTGAGAAGTCAAGTATGTTCAATTCATTCCTTAGATTGTGAAGATATCGGCAAGTTGATCATCGGTGCCACACTTTCAATGCAAATATCCCCTTTTGTTGGTGATCTCTTTGAAATGGTGGATGATATCAATGTGCTTTGTTCTTGCATGTTGAACCAAATTGTTGGTGAGCTTGGTTGCACTCTCATTGTCACATAGCAATGGCACTTGCTTGAACTTGATTCCAAAATCACTCAAAGTAGCTTTCATCCAAAGTAATTCTGCACAACAACTACCTGACAAAATGTACTCCACTTTGGCGGTTGAAAGTGATACACTATTTTGCTTCTTTGATGACCAATACACAAGTGATCTTCCCAATAATTGACATGTGCCCGATGTGCTCTTTCTCTCAACTTTGCATCCCACATAATTGGAGTCCGAATATCCAATCAACTCAAATCTTGCTCCTTTGGGATACGACAATCCAACATTTTTGTGTATGCTTCAAGTATCTCAATATTCTCTTGGTTGCCTTCAAATAACTTTCTCTTGGTGAGGCTTGAAATCTTGCACACATGCATACACTAAACATCACATCCGGCCTTGATGTGGTCACATAGAGTAGGCTTCCAATCATAGACCAATACATCTTTGGATCCACCATGTTGCCACTAGCATCACTATCCAAGCTTCCATTTGTCCCCATTGGTGTACTAATAGCTTTGGCATCATCCATTCCAAACTTCTTGAGCATGTCTTTGACATACTTGCCTTGACTCACAAATGTGTTATTCTTCATTTGCTTGATTTGAAGACCAAAGAAGTAACTAAGCTCTCCAATCATAGACATCTCAAACTCACTTGCCATCATCTTTCCAAACTTCTCACAAAAATCTTGATTGGTTGATCCAAATATGATGTTATCAACATAGATTTGCAACATAAACAAGTCATTGCCTAGCTTCTTGGTGAAGAGAGTGGTGTCTAGCTTTCCCATCTTGAACCCCTTAGAGAGTAGGAAATCCCTCAATCTCTCATACCATGCTCTTGGTGCTTGCTTCAAACTATACAAAGTCTTCTTCAACTTGTAGACATGGTTGGGCTTTTTCTTTTCTTCAAAACCAGGAGGTTACTCAACATACACAAGCTCATTGATGTATCCATTAAGAAATGCACTCTTCACATCTATTTTGTACAACTTAATATTGTGGGCACAAGCATAGTCTAACAAGATCCTAATTGCCTCCAATCTTGCAACCAGGGCATAAGTTTCTCCAAAGTCAAGACCTTCAACTTGAGTGTAACCTTGAGCCACTAATCTTGCTTTGTTCCTTACAACTATCCCATCTTAATCTTGCTTGTTTCGAAAGACCCACTTGGTTCCAATCACATTATGATCCTTAGGCCTCTCAACTAACTCCCATACTTGATTTCTTGTAAAGTTGTTTACCTCTTCATGCATTCACCCAATTAACATCCAACAAAGCTTCATCTATCTTCTTAGGTTCAACGAATGACACAAATGAAAAATATTCACAAAATGATGACAATCTTAATCTTGTTTGTACACCTCTTAAGATATCTCCAATTATGTAGTCTAAAGGATGATCTCTTGCAACATTGGTTGGAGCACTTGCACTTGATTGCTTACATTTTATTGATCACTTGGTTGAGATGATGAACTAGCCTCTTGGTGTTGATCTTGCACTTTGTCATCACTAGCACTTGCTTGAACTTGATCATGAGAACCACTAGCTTGCACAATTGAGTTAGAGAGCACTTGATTCTTGTCATCTTCAACATCAATCACCTCTCTAGGCCTTATATCACCAATGTCCATGTTCTTCATTGTATTGACCAATTAAGTGCCTCTCACATCATCTAGATTCTCATCTTCCTCTTGAGAACCATTGGTTTCATCAAATTCCACATAATGAACCTCCTCAAGAGTACCACTAGCCAAATTCCAAACTCTATAAGCCTTGCTAGTAGTGGAGTAACCAAACAAGAAACCTTCATCATATTTCTTCTCAAACTTGCTCAATCTTGTGCCTTTCTTCAATATGTAGCATTTGCAACCAAAAACCCAAAAGTATGCAATATTGGGCTTTCTATCATTCAAGAGCTCATATGGGGTCTTCTCCTTCAATGGATGGCAATAGAGTCGGTTGCTATAATAACAGGCCTTGTTGATTGCTTGGGCCCAAAATAAATGACTCATATTGTACCCACTCAACATTAATCTTGCCATGTCAATTAAAGTTCTATTCTTCCTCTCAACTAGGCCATTTGATTGAGGAGTGTACTTGGCCGAGAATTGATGCCTAATGCCAAACTCATCACACAAATCATCAACTCTTGTGTTCTTGAATTCACTTCCATTGTCACTCCTCACTTTCTTGATGGTTGTTTCAATCTCATTGTGAATTGTCTTGATGAATGTCTTGAACGTTACAAACACATCACTCTTGTCAACAAGAAAGAACACCCAAGTGTATCTAGTGAAATCATCCACAATCACAAATCCATATTTGCTTCCACCAATGCTAGTGTATGTGGTTGGTCCAAATAAATCCATGAGCAACAACTCAAATGCCTTAGATGTGCTCATCATGCTTTTCTTAGGATGTGTGTTTCCAACTTGCTTTCTGGCTTGACACGCACTACAAAGCTTATCATTCTCAAATGTAACATCTTTAAAGCCTCTAACTAAGTCATACTTAATCAACTTGTCCAATTGTTTCATTCTAACATGACCAAGCCTTCTATGCCAAAACCAACCCATGCTAGACTTAGTGAGCAAACATGTTGACAATTGAGCTTCTCTAGCATTGAAATCAACCAAGTATAGATTCTCATATCTAAATCCTTTGAATATTAAGTTAGAGCCATCTACACTTATGATCTCTACATCATCCACACCAAATATACACTTGAAACCAAGATCACACAATTGAGCTACCGACAATAGGTTGAAGTTCAAGCTCTCTACTAGTAGCACATTGGAAATGCTTAAGTCATTGGATATTGTAATCTTTTCAAGGCCTTTGACCTAGCCTTTGCCATTGTCACCAAATGTGATACTATCAATCCCATTGCTCTTATTTGCATTGATTGAATTGAACATTCTTGAGTCATCGGTCATGTGTTGTGTGCACCCACTATCAAGCACTCAATGCCTTCCTCTAGCTTTATAATTGACCTACAAAAGAAGATCCATTCTTTTTAGGTATCCAAACTTGCTTGGGTCCTTGAAGGTTAGTTACTAAGCTCTTTGGCACCCAAATATCTTTCTTCTTTGAGCTCATCCATGGTGCACCAATAAACTTAGCCTTCACACCATTTGCACTCTTAGTAAGCATGATGAGGACATAACACCCATGCATATGACCATGTTTGGTGCATGGTATGGAGGGGTAGGAGTCCAGCAAGGGTGTCCAAGTCAAGAAGGAGGTCCGAGGCTAATTCAGTTCAAATCCCCAAGGTGGAGGCCCAAAGCAACTCAAGTTCGAGTCTGTCTTGGCCTCTAGGACCAGTCTGCCTTAAACTGGCCACCCAGGATGCATCCTGACTTCATTTTTGACAATCCATATATGGTTGAAAATCTAATTTGATAAGGAAGCCAATCCAAGTGGTCTCACATCAAAAGACCTTCGGAATCAATGGGAATCGTTGAAACAAGTCAGCGTCCAGAATCTGCCAGGGTGCCGCGACACCGTCTTTTGGTCCGTTGGACCGTGTATCGTGTTTGGGCCCATTAGGGGGCGCGTCTAGGGGGGTGACACCCAAGACTCTATAAATAGCAGCCGTCGCTCTCCTTAGGGTTTGAGTTTTGTTTTAGTTCTTGATTTTCTTGTGAAACAGACATCGTTTTGCTGTAACTATGCCGCCAAGGCTGCTTGCTGTGAACTAGGGTCCCAGTTCTTGATCTTATTTGCCTGTGGCAATTAGTCCTTTTGAATAAAGACTTGAACTCCTTCTCATTATCATAAGCCTCATATTTATTTGCAATTTCAGATTGCGTTCATCCCGTTCTTGCTTGTGTTCTCGATTCGCTTGTAGGAAAGCCTTCTCGGCGAGGTCAATCATGTTCACGTGGTTGATAACCAATGGAACAGTGGTGTAACGGTTGCGGGGCCTGAATCAGTCTTGGTTCAAAGCCTAGATCGTGAACATCAAGTCTCCACCAATCGATGCTATCATACCTTTCAAAAGATCGGGCCTAGTCTACATCAAGTGGTATCAGAGACCTTATTGCCCGTTAGGTATAACTTTGTTTTCCCCTTTAGATTGTTACTATTTTTACATTACCTATCATCCAGAAAAAGCCAAAAAAATATACACCCCCACATATTCCCCATCCTATAGCCTCGTTGTGCCTTTGCAATTTTTTTAATTTTAGTTTGCTTTATTGAACTGTCGTCCCTCGCCGCGTTTTAGTGTTCATTGTGTTCTGATCTTGTTCTTGGTCTAGTGTCAAGTCTGTCTTCCAGTGTGGTGATAGTTTGTTCCTTTTCGCCAAATCTTGCATCCCTGTTGGTTGTTACGTGAGCAAATTGAGGGAAAATAATAAGTCAAGTTGAGAGAGACATATAGTACAAATCTTTATCCTGATCCTTATTTCCACGTTTAAAAATGGTATCTCATCTAATCTCCATGGTTGTAGCTAGTGGATTATTCTTGTGCATAGTTAGAAAGAAAGGAAAGCATTAATTGGCAGTTATAGTCTCCTTTGGAAATAATATGCACACAAGATTTTCTATTGTTGGTTAGTTGTGATCCTTGTTAGGCATCTCTTTGGTTTTTCCTTGCGCTAATCCAAAAGCAAAGTTCCTGTTAGGGTGTCCATGCCTAGGCAGTCCTACTGCTGATATTGCTTTGTTGGCCGAGAGTTTAGATCACGCTACAGTGCAGCTTCTTGATATTTTTATTTACAATTATTTTTGTAGCACTTTTCTGAGTAAAAAAGAAAGAGTTAAAGGCAAAGAGGTGCAAAAACCAAAAGAAGGAAAAAAAGTCGCACCTAAAAAAGAGAGAAAAAAAAGAAGGAAAGAAAAAGAAAGTGAAAAAAAGTTCAGAAGTGCTTGCATCATTTTGAGTCCTTGTGCTGAGTTGTATTGTATTGGTTGCTTGAACTAGGTCTATGATGAGTTTAGGCCAGTGACATAGACTAGCTTGGGACTACTTTTCAATCTTGCAATTTCTGAATTAAATTATTGCTATTCCTTGCTACTATATTGTGCAAGTCTGAGCTCCACTTTCTTCTAATCAAGTATAGGTTTGCCTTGCAACTATTATATTCAAGCTACAATGGTATCACAGTCACCGACCAATTGCACCGCCTGTTGCTTTGGTAAGAACACTTGTAAGACCGTGGTAAGATGCTTGAGAGTTGAGTGCCTTGTTTTTCCTTGTCCACAACCTAAGTAGTTGGTAGGGATAATACTTTTGTGTTGTCTTTTGCTGTCTTCTAACAATGATAGGTTGTTCGTATCCACCGACTTATGATGGTATAGGTGCTGATGAGTACATGGAGTGGAAAATTGCCATAGATAACATATTTGCTACTCGCTTTATGTGTCCAAGGAGGAAGGTAAAAAATGCAGCTAGTGTTTTGTGATATTCTGCTTTATCTTGGTGGGAGTCTTTAGATCCTTATGATAAACCTCAAACTTGGAATGATATGAAACTTCTTATGCGAGAAACCTTTGTTAATCCACCTCCTATTTTGACTTCATATGATTAGGTGCACCATTTAGAGGAAGAGTCTGTTGTTATTTCTCTTGCTATGACTAACCTTCTGTAGGATAATGTACATAAGCAAGAGGATGACATGGAAGAAAATGAGGAGCTCACAACCTCATATGCAAATTCAGAACCATCACTTCACAATGCACCTATTACTACTGCTAAGAACATAGGTAATACCCATGGTGCTACACTCACGGAAGGTGAGAATTGTTTTAATGTACTAAATTTTTCCACAAACCATGCTATCATAGAGCAATTGTTAGTGGAACCCTCTCTTGATTTATCTCTGTCCCATGATAATTTGCTTGAAGTTCCTTGTGATAAAGATGAATTGGTTGATGATGCTTTAGTTTTACATGTTTTGGAACTAGTCACTTGTGCTGAAAATAAACATATTATTCATATTGCTACTAAAACTGATGAGTTTAAACTATTGTCTTCTTTACATACTTTGGGTAACATTGAATTTGATATTTTGTGTAACCTAGATTGTTTGGAGGAGAGCCTTTTTAAATATGTTGATTTGCCTTGGTTTTCTAAACACACATATCATGTTATTGGCAAATATAATAATAAGGAACAATATATGATACATCGAGTATACATTCGTAGTAATATGAATTCTCCTTTTATTGTACAAGATTATGATCGTTTAGAGGGCAGCCATAATAATACAAACATTTTCTCATGTTCCTCAAAGAAACAAGTTCACTTGCAAGAAGGGGAGCATTGTTGGTTGCTACCTATGTCTGCTAGACCATCTATTCCTGCATTGTCTTTGGTTAGTTCTAATCTTTTGCAGGATAGTGTCGACATGCATCGTGTGCATTTGGATCACGGAATCTACATGCTTGCTGAAATTTTTATGCGAGATGACATGCTAGAAACTTGGAAACATGGTCATGTTCCTTCTCACAATTATTTTAGTTCCCTTTGTCTTCGCAACCCTGTTCTCCTTTATGTTGTGCAGGATTAGTTTCAAGCACAATCGACGCCGAGGACAACTTTTCATCAAGAAGGGGAGGATGATGAGGACATGACACCCATGCATATGACCATGTTTGGCACATGGTATGGAGGGGTAGGAGGCCAGCAAGGGTGTCCAAGTCAAGAAGGAGGTCCGAGGCTAATTCGGTTCGAATCCCCAAGGTGGAGGCCCAAAGCAACTCAAGTTCGAGTCTGCCTCGGCCTCCAGGACCAGTCTGCCTTAAACTGGCCACCCAAGATGCATCTGGACTTCATTTTAAACGATCCATATATGGTTGGAAAGCTAATTTGATAAGGAAGCCAATCCAAGTGGTCTCACATCAAAAGACCTTCAGAATCAACGGAAATCGTCAAAACAAGTCAGCATCCAGAATCTGCTAGGGTGCTGCGACACCGTCTTTTGGTCCGTTGGACCATGTATCGTGTTTGGGCCCATTAGGGGGCGCATCCAGGGGGGTGACGCCCAAGACTCTATAAATAGCAGTCATCGCTCTCCTTAGGGTTTGGGTTTTGTTTAGTTCTTGATTTCCTCATGAAACAGACATCGTTTTGCTGCAACTATGCCATCAAGGCTGCTTGCTATGAACTAGGGCCCTAGTTCTTGATCTTGTTCGCCTATGGCAATTAGTCCTTTCGAATAAAAACTTGAACTCCTTCTCATTATCATAAGCCTCATATTTATTTGCAATTTTAGATTGAGTTCATCCCATTCTTGCTTGTGTTCTCGATTCGCTTGCAGGAAAGCCTTCTCGGCGAGGTCAATTGCGTTCGCGTGGTTGATAACCAACGGAGCAGTGGTGTAACGGTTGCAGGGGTCTGAATCAGTCTTGGTTCAAAGCCTAGATCATGAACATCAAGTCTCCACCAATCAATGCTATCATACCTTTCAGAAGATCGGGCCTAGTCTACATCAAAGCACATAGAAGGAATCAAGCTTAATTGAGGATACACTAGCTTGAGATTTCTTTTTCATGCACTTTTGCTCTATGTGACCAACTTCCTTGCAACTAGTGCAAAACCGACCATTGTTTCTCACAAAACTAGTCTTGTGAGGAGCAAGGCCGCCTTGCCTTTCTTGGGGTATAGCCCAATCCCTCTTTGTAGAGAGAAGCTCTTTGGCTACCCAAGCACATAAGCAAGCGGTCCTCACCACCATAGGCTTTGCCTAAGGCATGAGTGAGCTCATTGACCTCCTTTTTTAGGGTCTCATTTTCCACCATTAGTGAGGCATCACAAGTGAAACCATCACTCAAAGGTGAAGTGGAAGTAGTAGTGCTACAAGAAGGGTTAATGGGAGCAACAACAATAGGCTTATAAAAAGATTCATCAATAAGATCACATATTAGTCCCACGTCATAAGACACAATCACTTTCTCCTTCTTGACTTGCTTGATGAGAGAGGAGTGAGCCTTTTCAAGCTCAGAATGAGCTTTGCCAAGCTTCTCATGGGCTTCCATTAGCCTCTCATGAGTGGCATTAAGCTCATCAAAGGATTGCTCAATAAATTTGACTTTCTTACGCAATTCTTTGCACTCCTTTCTCTTTATATCAAAGCAAGTGTGCACTTGCTCACACATGTCCATGAGCCCCTCCTTAGTGTACTCCTCCTCATCATCATCATCACTCCTATAAGCATCACTTTCACATTCATCATCATCACTCACATCATATTTTACCTTGGTAGGCTTTGTCATGAGGCATGTCGATGGAGTGTCAAAGATGGAAGGCTTGTTGTTGATGGCGATGCTTGCTAGTGCTTCCTTGATGGATTTCTTGTCATCATCACTAGAGCTATAACTATCCAAAGAGCCATCACTATCCCAAGTGACCACATAGCCTCCACCTTCTTCTTTTGGAAGGTCATCTTCTTCTCCTTCTTTTCTTTCTTCTCCTTCTTGTGCTTCTACTTCTCATCCTCATCATTGTCACTATTGTAGGGACAATCCGCTACAACGTGATCTGGGCTATTGCACTTGTAGCATCTTCTCACATACTCCTTGTTGTGATCTCTTCTCTTTCTAGCACCATAGCCCTTCTTCTTCATGAACTAGTCCATCTTACGCACAAAAAGAGCCATAGCCTCATCATCAATGTAACTAAGATCTTCAAAATCACTTGATTCTTTCTTAGACTTGCCCTTGTTCTTGGATGATGAGCTATCCTTGAATGCTACACTCTTGTTCTTCTTGTCTTCATCTTCCTTCTTGTCATCCTTGTCAACCCCCTCCCTTTCCACACAGCATGTCTCTTGTGTCATGACATCACCTAGTACTTGGTTAGGGTAATCTCCTTGAATCCTCCTTTTATGATAAGCAATCTCAACATCTCAGATCTTGGAGGTAAGCACATCAAGAACCGATGAGAGACATCATCATCACTGATCTTCTCTCCCAATGCCTTCAAATCATTGACAATCACTTGCAATCGATGGAATATCTCTGGAATGCTCTCATCATCCTTCAACTTGAAGCTTGTCAACTTATCCTTGAGAATGTACAACTTGGCACTCTTCACCACCGGTGTGCCCTCATATATTTCCTCTAATCTATTCCACACCTCATTAGCTCTATCATAATCCTTGATTTGCTCAAACACCTTGGAATCAATGGCATTGTAGATGGTGTTGAGTCATTGTATTGCATTACTTGTTGGCCTTGTCTTGGTTGGTGAGATTGTCAGGATCAATGATGTAGTCACTCTCGGTCACATGCCACACTTGATCATTGATCGAACCAATACACATCTTCATCTTTCTCTTCCAATAATCATAGCATGTGCCATCAAAAAATAGTGGTTTGCCCCCACATGGTTGAACACAACTTGAGCCATCTTTTGACACCGAGGTTGTTAAGCCTTTAATCAAACGGTGACCATGGCTCTGATACCACTTGAAATGTCCTAATATGGCTAGAGGGGGTGAATAGCCTATTTAAAAAATCTACAAGATCACTAGAGCAAATTGATTAGTATGACAAACGGCGTAATGCAATTTTGCTCTAGCTCTACTAGGGTTGCAAGCCACCTGTCCAAACAATTCTAGTTGCTATAATCATTAGGCTCACACAAGAGCTAAGTTGCTACTCACTAAGAGCTTTCAAACTTAGTACACTAAAGAGCTCCACTAGATGAACTTAAGCTACAAAGCAAGCTCTCAATTCTAGCTACACTAAAGAACTTGCTACAACTAGATTGCAGGAAAGTAAAGGAGAGAGTGAGGTGATTATACCGCCGCGTCGAAGAGTATACCAATCATAAGATAAATACCAATTCAATCACTGGGAGAATACCAAAGGGCAAGAGACAACCAATTTTTCTCCTGAGGTTCACATGCTTACCGGCACGCTAGTCCCTGTTGTGTCAATCAATACTTGGTGGTTCGGTGGCTAAGAGGTGTTGCATGAACCTCATCCACACAATTGAACACCACAAGACCCTACCCACAAGTGAGGTAACTCAATGACACGAGGAATCCACTAGAGTTACCTTTTGGCTCTCCATCGAGAAGGTACAAGACCCCTCACAATCATCAGGGCCAGACATGAACAATCACCAACATGTGCCAAAGCTCCTCCACTACTCCAAGCCATCTAGGTTGTGGCAACCACCAAGAGTAACAAGAAATCTGCAGCCACAACGATCCCCAAGTGCCACTAGATGCAATCACTCAAGAAAATGCACTTGGAATCACTCACAATCTCACTATGATGATGAATCAATGATGGAGATGAGTGGGAGGTGTTTGCTTAGGCTCACAAGGATATCAAGTATGTCAAAGTGCCAAGAGAGTGAGCCCCAAGCCAGTACCTTCCTATTTATAGAGCCCCAAGACTCAAAGAGCCATTGGGCACTCTTTGGATGCACTGACCGGATGTGCCCCCTATGTCCGGTCGGCCAGCATCCAGCCGCCTGCGGCTGTCCACGTGTCCCCATTTGAACTAGAGCTACTCGATCTCAATAGTCACTATCCAATTGCTCATGTAGTTAAAGGTTGATAGGGCACGCTGCTCATGCCACCTGTCGCGCCACCAGCCTGAGTCTAGTCGAGTCTAGAGAAGATCCAGAGTGCAAAATTTGCAACCAAACGCATCAGGTGAACGCCGACCTAACTCGCTCCAGCATCCAATTAGTGCACCACTTCAACGTGCACTCGCGTGAGCCTAACGCTAGCATATGTCGTCCAACACCTAACGCGCGCCCTATGCATCTGATCACGTCAACACGCTGCCTCCGAACATGTGACCAGGCACGCCGGTCGAGCCAGCCCCAGCATCCTATCATTCTTGCCACTCTCGACCACTGCGCCATCTCTCTATAATTGACCGAACACGCTGGGGTGAGTGCGGTCACCCCATGGCCAGCATCCGATCATGGACTTCTTCCTCCTTTTCTTTTTCTAAGTCCACAACCACCTCGCCCTTGCTTCCAACTTGCTAACCACAAAGTGTAGAACTGGTGTGCACGTATGTTAGCATTTTTCAAAGCATTTTACATGGGTCAAAGTTAGCACACTAGGTTCCTAAGTGCATATGCAAAAGTCATGTCACCTAGTGGCACTCGATAAACCGTTTAGCCAAAGATTTCCCCTCTTTATAGTATGGCTATCGATCCTAAGTCACTCACACCCTCTAGGGTGTCTTGCGTGCAAAACAAAAACCTATCTTATACCTTTGCCTTGATCTTTTTGTTTTTTGTTTTTCTCTTTCTTCTTTTCCATGTTGAGCTTGATTATCATCAACGCATGTCCACCTTCATCACCATAGACCTCATCTTGCTCTATCACTTGGATTGGATCACCTTTTCTAATTCACACACTTAGATCAAAGGTTAGTCCTAGGTTTCATCAATTATCCAAAACCAAACTAGGGCTTTTAGCCGAGCAGCTCGTCAGATGGACAGGAAGCTTCCCCGAGCCCTGATTGGTGCATCCTGCGCAGCGGCAAGGAGCTAATTCGTGATGCACCAACAGACAAGAAGAAGAGGAAAGCAACGATGCCACCCCACTACCAAAGTGGGATTAACATTAGAGACTCCCCGTCCCGCCAGCGCTAAAGGTATATCCATAGGTTAGAGAGCAAGGACGACGATCCAGAGGATAGGGAGACATTATCCTCAAGGGCTATCTACCAAGGGTTTGCTGCCCCCATCATCTGGCAGAAGAAGGTCTCCGCTCGGTGATGGACACCGAGCAAACAGGAAGCCCTGGTCAGAAGATGTGATGTCCCACAGACTAGGCTAGAGCTGAAGTCCCCGAGCATGGGCAAGGAGTTCAGGTTGGGAGTGGCACGGCTACCGGCACAATGACCCTAGAGGCAAACCCAGTACCCCAGGTTTTGAGACGACGGCCATGCCAATCCCCGAGATGGGTTGCTTCAATGGACTGCATAAGATTAAGCGCATAATATAGTGACCCAGCAAGTAAGTAGGCACTACTATAATCTTGTTTCCACCTAATTTTCATGTCAGAGTTTTGATGTCAATTGGTTGTGGATCAGTAAGCTGTCGACCGACCCCTTGTGGCCGGTCAAGGCTACTAAAAAATCTCAAGACGTGACACCACTGGCCGACCCCACAATCATCGAAGGTGCAGGCAAGATGAGTTAGCCATGGTGTCGAGAGCAGATGGAGCTTAGAGGGTTGATGGCGATGTGAATCAATGGGTGGTAGAGCCTGTCGGAGACGTCGGGGGACCCAAATCCAATGCAAGACAGGTGTCAACCCCCCCCCTGACATCCCTACCAGCGATGAAACTAGGAGCACATGCAGGGCAAGCACCAAGTCCTCGAGCCTCATTGCTAATGATGGGTGTAGGCCCTAGACCAAATAGGAGTTGCATACTCCAAATCCCCTAGCGTGGATGTGTTTAGGTGCGTCGCATCGCCACCAAGAAGGAGCTATGAGAGTGACTGCGGGACCAATGACAAGAACTGTTGAGGTTCAAGACATCCCATGGGAATCACCGCATCCTTGGGACACCCCCCGCACGTGTGTCACACACCTAGTTGCACCGAGGCAACCACGTTGATTTGGTGGTGGAGGAGGATATCGATCCACAGATAGAATTTTTGAAGAACCATCTTTTGGTGGTGAACGGTGAGCTAAATGTAAGTCAAATTTATGGCGATGTTTTACATATATTCTTGGTGAAGCTATGATAGTCATTTGTCATGAGGTGATAAAGACTGCGGAGCACCAGCGACGACAGCTCGAGGAGGTCAAGCCCACTTTCAAGGAGAGCAAGCGACTGCTTGCGGAGGTGAAGGCACATGAGGATGAAATAATCGGGCTCAAGGAAGAGCGGAGCAGGTTGCAAGCATGGGTGTACCAAGTGTAGCTGGAGAAGGACTTGTCCATTGAGTGCGACATAGCTTGAGATCAGCTTGCCACCACCCAGGTATAGCTCGGCGAGGTCGGTACTCAGCTTGCCAACATTGCAGAGGAGAAGAATGGTAAGACCATAGGCCTAATAGCAGATATGTTGTGAATTTCCTCTAGTATTGCGAATTCATTGCTGCTGATGTAGATCTTGCGACGTGGTTGTTGCTAGCCGAGGAAGCCATCCATCGTGTGGAGAAGGAGAGAGACGACACGCGAGAAGCACACACGAAGACCATTGATGAGCTTGCTCATAAGTGAACACTGGAGAAATTGCCTGGTGCTTGTTTTGGAGAACCCTATCATAATGCTTTGGTGTCCTGTAGTGGTCCATGAGAACTCACAGACATAGTTTGAGCACTACAAGCTAGAGATAAGAGTTGTGTGTGAAGATGAATGCCATCATCATTGGGATAACGCCAGTGCTGAACTTCATCTCAATGGGAATCTGGTGTCGCCCCCTGCTAGAGACCTAGATGTGAACCTACTTCCGCTAGACCCCTTTGTGGAAAGGTGCCGGGCGGCCTAGGCAAAATTCAGGGTGTATGTCCATAGCGCGATGTGCACTGCCATTGGGCATGCCTTGTTAGTAGTCCGGTCCTTGTATCTAGCGATGGATCTAGCGGTCATCGATGGTGGGTTTGCTGAAGGGACCAAAGACATGGTAGCCATTCAGCTTATGGAGGAGGCGATGAAGTCAGCCTTCAAGCTCGTCGAAGACCTATATATCTTTGGCAACAAAACTAGAACAATTAGGCGATGAATGTATCATAAAAACTTTTAAGTTCTAGCTAGATGGAGATGTAAACATAAACATGGTGTTTATTTTGAAGTTTGCTTAGTTCATATGTTTATGTATGACTTAGTTGCTTTCTAGTTAGTTTCATACCACGCGACCAACTCTGGCTAGCCCTCAAGCTCTATAGCGCTAAGTGGCTAGCACCCGTGTACGCGTAAGAGAAGAGAGCGTCACCAAGGAGCCATTGTTGACAATCCATAGCGTAGAGCGTGGCTCATTCACACATAGAAAGAAGTCGAGATTAGGTCCACTTCTGGATGACATGGGTAAAAATGTGGCTGGTTGACATGCGGAGTGAAGTGTGTGTTGGCGATGATATGCATGGAGAATTGGCAAATAGCGCATTATGGAGACGTTAAATTATGAAGAGTAATTGGTGAGTTAAAATTTGGTGTAATCACGGTGACAAAATTGGATAAAAATATGGAGAAAACATTTAGTGAAATATTGGAGAACACATAATGGTGAAAACAATGGAGAACATAATTGGAGAAATCAGTGCAAACTTTATTGAATCATCAAATATGGTGAAATACATATCTTAGTTTTGGAAGCGGTTCAGGGATAGAAATGCCTAAGGAGATCGATGTGCCAAGAATTGGGGATGTCCACCCCTTTGGAGTCACATAGCCTATAGGACGCAGGTCGGGTGATCTCTTTGACGATGAAGGGACCCTCCCATTGCGATGAAAGTTTGTGTAGTCCTTCGATCTTCTGCTTCCTTCGGAGTACCAGATCACCAACCGCAAATGCTCGCTCCTGAATGTTATAGTCATAGTACCTCCATAGGCCTTCTAGATACTTGGCCATGTGGATGCATGTAACTAAGCATTCTTCCTCAAGGCGATCAATGTCTTGTTATCGGGCTAGAGCCAATTGTTCTTCATTGAAATTGTCAACTCTTGGTGCCCGAAAAGCGATGTCGACTGGCAAGACGGCCTCCAAGCCATATACTAGGTAATATGGAGAGACTCTTGTGTTACGACTAGTCTGGGTCCGAAGTCCATAGACTACCGCTAGCAATTCTTTGAGCCATCTGCCTAGATGCTTCTCATCTTTCTGATATAATCTCTTTTTAAGGGCGTCCAAGATCATGTCGTTCGCCCTTTCAACCTGGCCATTGTCTCTAGGGTGGGCGACTAAGACATACTTCATAGAAATGCACTGGTCCTCGTAGAAATCCCAAAAATAATTGCCAATGAACATGGAGCCTAGGTCGGTGATGATGTTGTTGGGCAGACCAAAGCGATGCACAATTTCCTTGATCAGATCAACTGCCTTCTTTGTGGTTGCAGTAACGAGGGCTTATACCCGATCCACTTGGAGAATTTATTGATGGTGACATATACATGTCTGAAACCTCCTGGAGCTGGTTTGAAGGGGCCAATCATGTTTAGTCCCCAACATGCAAAAGGCCAAGATGCAGGGATGGTCTGAAGTGCTTGAGCTGGCACATGTATTTGTTTGGAAAAAAATTGATAGCCCTCGCAACAATGAACGAGTGCCTCAGCGTCTGCTACAATAGAAGGCTAGTAAAATCTAGCTTAGAAAGCTTTGCTAACCAGATTCCTAGACGTGGCCTGGTTGCCACATGAACCAGCATGAATCTTGAGCAGTAAGTTTTCTCCCTCCTCGTGAGTGATGCACTTTTGCAGTAGTTCTTCCCTAGCATTCTTTCGTGTTAATTTGCCATTGACTAACACATAGTGCTAGCTATGATGAATGAGTCATTCCATCTCTGTCTTGTCACTCGGAACCTCAGCCGAGGTGAGATATTTGTTAAACTATTCTCTCCAATTAGGGATAGGAGCAGGTATCACCAAGACTAACTACTCAGTGGGTGGTGTCTCATCGACTGGCTGCTCTTCCTTGATGGATGGGGTCATGAGGTCTTGAACGAAAACTCCTATCGGAACTTCAGCCCTAGAGGACCCTAGCTTAGATAGGCGATTGCCCGCCTGATTGGCGTCTCAAGGAATGTGATGGTAATCGATGCCATAAAATTTCCCTTCGAGTTTCCTTATCTCCGCACAATAATCCTCCAATCTTTGTTGACCTGGTTAATGACCAGTACAGAATCACCGTACACCATGAGGTGCTTAATGCCAAGCTTGATGGTGATGCAGAGATCATGGAGACATGCTTCGTATTTGGCGGCATTGTTGGAGGCCAGAAAATGAATCCAGAGTACATAGCAGAGCTCGTCCTTAGAGGGAGTAAAAAATAGTATCCCTGCCCTAGCACCTTTAATGTTAAAAGCACCATCAAAGTACATCTTCGAATGCTCAGTGTGATCAGCTAGGATAGTGATGAGGACATCACTCCTTCAGATGTACTAGCTGATCCTCCAACCGTCATGCAAGGTCCAATGACCCGGGCTCGAATGCGTCAACTCAATTTACAGGTGAGCTCGTTCTTAAGCGATCCTTTTCATACTTTTGAGAATAGACTACTACCTAATGATGTTATCTTGCTTAGGAACATTGGAGAGGGTCAAGAGGGACTAAGAGGACGTGGAGGAGGTGATGATGACCAGCAAGGACGTCCAACACAAGCCGGAGGCCCAGTTCAACAAGAATTTGAGTCTGCCTCGGCCTCCAGGATTAGTCTGCCTTAAACTGGTTGCCCAGGATGCATCCAGACTCCATTTTCGATGATCCACATATGGATGGAAAACTAATTTGATAAGGAAGCCAATCCAAGTGGTTTCACATCAAAAGCTGTTTGGCATCAACAGGAATCGTCGAAACAAGTCAGTATCCAGAATCTGCCAGGGTGCTACGACACCGTCTTTTGGTCCGTTGGACTATGTATCGAGTTTGGGCCCATTAGGGGCACATCCAGGGGTCTTGCACGACCCTAGAGTCTTCATAAACAGCCGCCACCTCTTCATTAGGGTTTGGGTTTTGTTTTAGATCAATCTGTCATTGAACAGTCGCCGTTATCGGTTTGTAAGACCCCAACTTCGAGTGCTTAATCATTCATCTGCAATAGTCACTTTAATTGAGTTGCTTTTTATCTTGTTCTTGCTTGTGTTCTTTGATTTGCAGCAGGGATTAGCCTTCTTGGCGAGGTCAACTGGATTGTGACACGGTTGATAACTAGAGGAGACGTGGTGCTAAGGTTACAGGGTTTGGGTCTTTGTGATCTGAGCCGGATCAGTGTGTCGCTCTCCGAATAAATCGTTGTTTATCTTGAACCTGACGGAAGATCGGGACCCTCGTCCCCATTAAGTTGTATCAGAGCTAAGGTATACCATTAGGTTCACTTTTATTCCCTAGTTTGGAGTGTTTCGCATTCGTCCCATAGTCCAGTGCCTACTCGTTTTTCCTGTCCTAGAACCTTTCGCGCCATAGCCTTTACATATTTTAGTTTCAGAGTCCGTCGTGTTGAGTTTGTGTCCTAGTCGAGGTTTTGTTGCTGGTTAGGTCATGTTAGAGTCTAGTTCATGTGTTTTCCCCCATCGTTTCCATCAAATCTTGGTTGTTGTGACCAATTTTGCACACATTGTTCTCGTTTTGTCCTCTAATTCGGAGCCAATTCTTAAAACTGGTCCAGTTTTCGCATATGAACTCTATTTTCAACGTTCCATCCCTAGCTTTGCCGGGGTTCAGAATTTTTAGATTGGTCAAAAAGTGGTCACAAGATCCTCGTTTTGTGGTCACAAGGTTTTTATCGATTTTGATCTAGTTTTCTGAAAATTCCACAGGCCACGTCTTACACTTGTTTGAGCTCATATTTTCTATGGTTACTTCTTTTATGCTCCTAAGTAAAGCAAAAATATCAAAAAAATAAAATAAAAAAGTCAAAATTTCCCAAAAAACAACGACAGCCCAAAAAATAGAAAAAAAGAGAGGGGCAAAAGAGGAACAATATCTAGAGGAGCATATAGAGAAGCCCAAAGTGAGCTGTGTTTGCGTGTGCTGTCTGGTTCCTTGTTTGTGTTGCTGTTTCTATCCACCATACTTGTTTTTCTCATACCTATCACCTTGCTATCCACCATACTTTTGTCACGACCTGGTACTTGCAACACTTTAGACCAGCAACGAGAACAAGTACTTTGGACTATAATTCAGCATTACTTTCTATTACTGACTTGTGTGCCAGATATACATATTACTCTTTGTTTGCCTTCCAAGCTCCACAAATTCTTCAGATCAGTACAGACAAAGGGCCTTGCAATCTCGATACCACTACCTCACAGGTATCATGAACCAGCCGCCGGTTGTACCGCCCACTGCTTGCATTGATAAGAACTTGGTAAGACGCTTCCACTTGCTGTGAAAAGTGACACCACTACAACCACGTAGTCATTTGGTAGGGATAACTTTCACCATTTGTTCCTATTTTTGTGTTTACAATGGTAGGAGGTGATCAGACTGAAGACAACAATCCTAAGGGTTTCAACGAGTGTGTTAGCTAAGAGCAACTACAAGCTATTGTAGAGGATGCCCAAAAAAGGATGAATGAGGCCGTTAGGAAGGCCATCACTAACGCACTCATTGAACTCAACATTGGCAATAGCATGGAGAGATTGGACAAGCGAATTTCCACGCTAACCGATAAGGTTACTGAGTTGGAAACCTTTGTGGCGGGCAACAATGACATTTCTGGCAGCAACACCGATGGTCAAGACATGGTGCATGATGCTGCTGGAAACATAGGTCGAGCAGCTGTCCGACAAGAGAGATTACAACAACGTCTTCGCTGCAACACGACAGGTATGGGTGGTGTCCACCACCACCACCATCAAGGTAATAATCACCATGTGCCCGATGATCCTTATGCTAAAATTAAGTTCACAATACCATCTTTTTTGGGTCATTATGATGCTGAGGGATATCTTGATTGGGAGATGATGGTAGAACAAAAGTTTAGTGCCCACCTTGTACCTGAGCAACATAGAGTTAGACAAGCTACTAGTGAGTTTAAGGATTTTGCCATTATTTGGTGGAATGGGCTAGCTGCACAGGATGCTTTACCTGGTACATGGGAAGAACTTAAGGTAGCTATGCGTGATCATTTTGTTCCTCCTTATCATAGAGACTTGCGTAAGAAATTGATGCGTTTAGAACAAGAAGATAAATCTATACAGGATTACTATGGTGAGCTCCAAAAGGGATTGATGCGCTGTAGTGTTGTGGAGGGAAACGAAGATGCCATTTGTCGTTTTTATTTGGGTTTGAGGCGTGAGATTCAGGACATTGTTGATTATAAAGAATTTAACACTGTCAACCAGTTGTTTTAGTTTGCTATGCTTGCAGAAATGGAATTGCAGAGGCGTGAATAGCAGGGCAAGAGCAAGGTCAGCACCAGCACATACACGCCATGCTCGGCACCATCTTCGGGGCTGACCAAGCCAACCACTTTTCGGATGCCTCCACCAGCGAGCAAGCGACCAACAGCCTCTGGAGTTTCCACTACACCTAAGACACCTCCCGCACGACCTTCAGATTCAAGTAAAAATTCTTTGCAGGTGCCTACCAAGAGTTCCTCATCCGTTGCATCGACGGGACGCACTTCGGGTATTCAGTGCCACCGCTGCCATGGCATTGGCCATATGCAGAAGGACTGCCCAAGTCAGCGGGCATATATTGCTACAGAAGATGGTTACATCAGCACCTCTGACATTGAGGATGAAGAAGACCAAGATGCAGATGAGGAGGACGGCAAAGTCCTTGGTGACGAGGCCACAGTGTCCTATAGGAGCATTATTGTACAGCGGGTGCTCAGCTCACAAGTCTAGCAACCTGAGAAGCTACAACACCATAACTTGTTCCAGATTTTCTTCGTCATCAGCGACCGTCGAGCACATGTCATTATTGATGGAGGTAGCTACAACAATTTGGTGAGTTCTGATTTGGTCAAGATGCTTGGCTTGACCACACAGCCACACCCACGTCCATACCATATTCAGTGGCTAAATGATTCTGGTAAAGCAAAGGTAACACAAACTTGCAGAGTTTCATTTTCCATTGGTTCTTATGCTGATTCTGTTGATTGTGATGTGGTACCTATGCAAGCTTGTTCACTCTTATTGGGTCATCCTTGGGAACATGATAATGATGCTACACACCATGGTAGAAGTAATAAATACACTTTTGTGCATAAAGGAAAGAAAATTACTTTGGTACCTTTGACCCCTGCTCAAATTGTATAAGCTGATAGAGAATGCGCTGCTAGTTTCAATGATGTTCAATCTGAAAATTAGCAAGTTGCTAATTCTATTTTCCCACCTAAAAAGGATAAGTCTACATCTATTTCTAAGGCTAAGGGGATTAAATTGAAGGGTGGTGTTATGCTTGCAATAAAATGTGACTTTGCTGAAATTTCTGATGATGATATTTGCTATGCTTTGGTATGCAAATGAGCTATGTTTTCGCTTGATGATATTGTTAGCTCGGTACCTCCTGCTATCACTAACCTTTTGCAGGAGTATGAGGACATTTTCCAACTGAGATACCCCCGGGGCAGCCACCTATGAGAGGGATAGAGCATCAAATTGATTTGATTCAAGGAGCAACCTTACCCAACCATGCTGCTTATCGAACCAATCCTGAGGAGACTAAGGAAATTCAGTAACAAGTCCAAGACCTTTTGGACCGCGGGTATGTACGTGAAAGCCTTAGTCCTTGTGATGTTCCTGTACTTTTGGTTCCTAAGAAAGATGGAACTTGGCGTACGTGTGTTGATTGTAGAGCCATCAATAATATTACTATTCGGTATCGTCATCCTATTCCTAGGCTAGACAACATGCTAGATGAGTTGTGTGGTTCTATAATTTTCACTAAGATTGACTTGCGAAGTGGCTACCACCAAATTAGAATGAAACTTGGAGATGAATGGAAAACTGCGTTTAAAACTAAATTTGGGTTGTATGAGTGGTTAGTGATGCCTTTTGGTTTGACAAATGCACCTAGCACTTTCATGCGCTTAATGAATGAGGTTTTAAGAGCTTTTATTGGACATTTTGTGGTAGTTTACTTTGATAATATATTGATTTACAACAAGTCTTTTGATGAACATATGGATCACTTACGTGCTATTTTTAATGCTTTACGTGATGCACGTTTATTTGGTAACCTTGAGAAGTGCATCTTTTGCACGGATCGAGTTTCTTTTCTTGGCTATGCTGTAACTCCACAGGGAATTGAGGTGGATGAGATGAAAATTGAAGCCATAAAGAGCTAGCCAATTCCCCAAACAGTCACATAGGTGAGGAGTTTCCTTGGTCTTGCAAGATTCTACCGTCGCTTCGTCAAAGATTTCAGCACCATTGCTGCCCCATTGCATGAGTTCACGAAGAAAGGAGTGGTGTTTCATTGGGGAGAGGCACATGAGGAGTCCTTTGACATTTTGAAGGACAAGCTTACACATGCACCATTGCTGCAACTTCCAAATTTTGGTAAGACTTTTGAGCTAGAATGTGATGCTAGTGGAGTTGGCATTGGTGGTGTTTTGATACAAGATGGTAAACCTGTTGCTTACTTTAGTGAAAAATTGCATGGTCATGTTCTTAATTATTCCACGTATGATAAAGAATTGTATGCACTTGTTCGTTCTTTAAAGACGTGGCGTCATTATTTGTGGCCTAAAGAATTTGTTATTCATTCTGATCATGAATCGCTTAAGTATCTTTGCTCTCAAAATAATCTGAATCGTAGGCATGCTAAATGGGTTGAATTTATTGAATCTTTTCCTTATATTATCAAACACAAGAAAGGGAAGGATAATGTGATTGCTGATGCTTTGTCTAGAAGATATACATTGCTGTCCCAACTTGATTGCCGGATTTTTGGTCTTCAATCCATTAAAGAACAATATGCGCTTGATCCTGATTTTAAGGATGTGTTGCTTAATTATAGAGAGGGACGCACATGGAATAAGTTTATGATCAGCGATGGGTTTTTGTTTAGAGCTAACCACCTATGCATTCCAGTTGGTTCTGTTCGTCTTTTGTTGTTGCAGGAGGCACATGGAGGTGGATTGATGGGACATTTTGGTGCCAAGAAGACGGAGGAGATGCTATCCACACACTTCTTTTGGCCAAGGATGAGGTGAGATGTAGAGCGATATGTGGCTCGGTGTGCCACATGTCAAAAAGCTAAGTCGCGGTTGAACCCACATGGTTTGTATATGCCTCTTCCTGTTCCTTCTACTCCTTGGGCAGATATATCTATAGATTTTGTGTTGGGATTGCCAAGGACTAAGAGGGGGAGGGATAGTATTTTTGTGGTGGTTGATCATTTTTCTAAGATGGCACATTTTATTCCTTGTCATAAGAGCGACGATGCTGTTCATATTGCCGACCTTTTCTTTTAAGAAATTGTTCGCTTGCATGGTATGCCTTCTACTATTATTTCAGATCGCGATGCAAAATTCTTGAGTCATTTTTGGCGCACGTTGTGGAATAAATTGGGGATCAAGCTGCTGTTTTCTACAACATGTCATCCCCAAACTGATGGGCAAACTGAGGTTGTGAATCGAACATTGTCCACCATGTTGAGAGCCATTTTGAAGTGCAATTTGAAGATGTGGAAAGAGTGTTTGCCGCATGTGGAGTTTGCATATAACAGGGCGGAACATTCCACCACCAAGGTAAGTCCTTTTCAGGTAGTGTATGGTTTTAACCCTCGTGCTCCTATTGATCTTTTGCCTTTACCTACCACTGAGAGAATACATAGTGATGCTAGAGAGCGTGCTGATTTTATTCGTAAGTTGCATGAAACAACTAAAGCAAATATTGAAAGCATGAATGAAAAGTATAGAATTGCTGGTAGTAAAGGTAGAAAAGAGCTTAAACTTGAACCGGGTGATTTGGTTTGGTTACATTTAAGAAAAGATAGATTTCTTGAGCTACGTAAGTCTAAATTAATGCCAAGAGCAGCTGGTCCTTATAAGATTATTGAGAAAATAAATGATAATGCATACAAACTTGAGTTGCCACCTGAGTTCGGGGTTAGTCCCACATTTAACATTGTAGATTTGAAACCTTATTTAGGAGAAGAAGATGAGCTTGAGTCGAGGACGACTCTAATTCAAGAGGGGGAGGATGATGAGGACATCACTCCTTTGGATGTACCTGTTGATCCTCCAACCATCATGCAAGGTCCAATGACCCGGACTCGAATGCGTCAACTCAATTTACAGGTGAGCTCGTTCTTAAGCGATCCTTTTCATACTTTTGAGAATAGACTACTACCTAATGATATTATCTTGCTTAGGAACATTGGAGAGGGTCAAGAGGGACTAAGAGGACATGGAGGAGGTGATGATGACCAGCAAGGACGTCCAACACAAGCCGGAGGCCCAGTCCAACAAGAATTCGAGTCTGCCTCGGCCTCCAGGATTAGTCTGCCTTAAACTAGTCGCCCAAGATGCATCCGGACTCCGTTTTCAATGATCCACATATGGATGGAAAGCTAATTTGATAAGGAAGCCAATCCAAGTGGTTTCACGTCAAAAGCTATTCGGCATCAACGGAAATCGTCGAAACAAGTCAGCGTCCAGAATCTACCAGGGTGCTGCGACACCGTCATTTGGTCCATTGGACTATGTATCGAGTTTGGGCCCATTAGGGGCGCGTCCAGGGGTCTTGCATGACCCTAGAGTCTTCATAAATAGCCGCCACCCCTCCATTAGAGTTTGGGTTTTGTTTTAGATCAATCTGTCATTGAACAGTCGCCGTTATCGATTTGCAAGACCTCAACTTTGAGTGCTTAATCATTCATCTGCAATAGTCACTTTAATTGAGTTGCTTTTTATCTTGTTCTTGCTTGTGTTCTTCGATTTGCAGCAGGGATTAGCCTTCTTGGCGAGGTCAACCGGATTATGACATGGTTGATAACTAAAGGAGACGTGGTGCTAAGGTTGCAGGGTTTGGGTCTTTGTGATCTGAAGCCAGATCGGTGTGTCGCTCTCCGAACAAATCATTGTTTATCTTGAACCTGACGGAAGATCAGGACCCTCATCCCCATTAGATAGGCTCTTGGATTTCAGTCCACTCGGCCATGAAATCAGCTAGAACTTGTGACTTGATGGTTGGTTAGCTCCTAAACTCGATGGAGTACCTATCAAGCTCAACCGCTCACTTGATGATGCGACCATTAGCTTCTTTGTTTTGGAGAATATCACCGAGTGGGAATTCGAAGACTACGGCGATCTTGTAAAACTCAAAGTAGTGGAAGAGCTTGTAGGACGTGATCAGGACCATGTACAACAGCTTCTAGACCTGAGAATACTGAGTCTTGGACTCGTTTAGGACCTCACTAATGAAATAAACTGGTTGCTAGACCTTGTACGCATGCCTAGCCTCCTTGCGCTCAATGACAATAGCTGTACTAACAACCTGGGGAGTCATGGCGATGGAGATCAACAAAGTCTCATCGGATTGTGGCATAGTCATAATTGGAGGCAAAATCAAAAACTATTTGAGCTTGGCAAAAGCTTCATCAGCTTCCTCCATCCACTCAAAACATTCGCTAGCCTTAAGCAGCTTGAAGAAGGGGAGACCTTTCTCTCTGAGGCATGATATGAAGCAGCTAAGAGCCACCATGCATCCCATAAGCTTCTAGACATTTTTCACATAGGTCAATCATTTCATCAGGTGACAACCGAGACCTTCTCGGGGTTTGCCTCAATGCCCCTAGCGCTGATAATGTAGCCTAGGAGGACACTGGATGGAACGCCGAATATACATTTGGTAGGATTCAACTTCCACTGGTATTTCTTGAGGGCCTTGAATGTTTGCTTGAGGTCGGTGATGAGCTTATCAGTGGTCTTGGACTTAACAACTACATCATCGATGTAGGCCTCAACATTGTGCCCTATTTGATCTTTAAGGCAGCGCTGAATGGCCCTCTAATATGTTGTACCAGCATTTTTTTAGTCCAAAGGACATGTGGTGTAATAGTAGGCACCGAACGGTGTGATAAAGGACGTTTTGATCTGGTCCTCTTTGAGAGAGATCTGATAATAACCGAAATAGCAATCTAAAAAGAAAGTAATTCACAACCGGCAGTAGAATCAATGACCTCATCGATGTGAGGGATACCAAAGGGGTCTTTAGGGCAGTGTTTGTTGAGATCGGTGTAATCAAAGCACATTATCCATTCTTTATTCTTTTGAACGAGTACTAGGTTAGCTAGCCACTCAGGATGATACACCTCTTTAATAAATCCGGCTGCTAAAAGCCAGTTTAATTCTACCCTAATAGCTTCCTTCATGTCTTGCGTGATTCGTCGGAGCTTCTGCTTGATCGACTTGGCAGTTGGCGAGACATGTAAGGAGTGCTTAATTAGCTCCCTTGGTACCCTAGGCATGTCTACATGTTTCCATGCAAACACATCTACATTGGTACATAGGAAGCTGACGAGCGTGCCTTCCTATTTGGGGTCCAGGTGGGCCTCGATCTCCACGGTCTTGGACGGGTCGGTGAGGCAAAGGCTCACCTCCTAGGTTTCCTTGGCCTTGATAGCTTCGCGAGGCACTGCCATTGTCGGTATCTCCTATTCTTCTAGGGGCACCTTCTATGACTCAGTGAGGCATGCATCCATGCAAAGGGAGAGGTTGACTGCCTCAGTGAGAGCAAGACTCTCGTTCTCTCAGGCGTAGGCAATGACAAGGTTAGCTTGCAAGGTAAGGACTCCTTCGGGGGTCAGCATCATGAGCACCATATAAGGATAGTGCGGTATGGCCATGAACTTGGTCAATGGTGGGTGGCCAAGGATGGCGTGGTAGGCGGTGTCAAAATCAGCCACCAGAAAGCTGATGTACTCGATGGTGCCGTACTACACCGGCAGGGTGATCTCACCGAAGGGCTGGCAAGCCTTTCCTAGGATGACCCCCTAGAAAGGGGAGTTGATGAGGGTGGGATCTTTCGTGGAGAGGCCTAGTTCAGACAAGGCGCTGGCGAAGAGGATGTTGAGGGCACTGCCACCTTCGATGAGGACCTTCATGAAGCGCACCTTGCAGATGATAGTGTCTAGTATGAGGGGGAAGCGCCCTGTGTATGGGATCTCTATCCACTGGTCGACCCTGCTAAAGGTGATGGACTACTCCGACTAGGGGAGGTATCTGGGGTAGGCGATGCTGTTGATACCCCTGATGGATAAGACTTGTCGATAGGTGAGCTTCTTATCGCGCTTGTTCTTAGAGGCGGCCAGACCTCCAAAGATCATATGGATGGTCTTGCTAGGATCTTTAAAGGCGCTGCCCGCATTAGGGGGTTTGCGATCCGTGCCACCATTGTTGTCTTCTACATGTTTTCTTATCCACCTAGTCTTGGAAGATATTTGCTAGACCCATGCACTCCCTCATGGTTTGCTTTGCGCCCTTATGAATCAGGCACGAGCCATCAAGGAGCTTGTCGAACTATGCACTGTAGTTGCGCTTAGCATGAGGCTGCTCAATGGAGGTGATGAAGTTCTCTAGTCGACGGCATCGGTGCTGTCCTGCCCTTGAGGTCTCCTATCTATCGCGATGGTCATGGTAGTTGAGGCGACGCTCGCGATCATCGTAGAGGTGGTCACGATCATCATTCCATCATTCATCACGACGTTCGTTGTTCTGACGTGGTGGATGATTGGGCCGAGGAACCTAGATGATATCTTCACGATGATGTAGGTCAGCCTTCTCAACGTCAACATATTATTTGGCGGTTGTGAACATCTCGCTGATCGACATTGGTGGCTTCCTATTAAACTTTCTACGAAGCTCATCATGATGGTAAAGTCCTTAGATGAAGGCGGTGATGACCTCAGACTCCAAGATGTTTGGAATATGATTCTTGACCAAGGAGAAACACCTGATGTAGCTCCAAAGGAGCTCGCTAGGCTTCTGATAGACTCTGGCCAGGTCATGCTTCATCCCTGGCTGCTCACATGTAACCTTGTAATTCTCAATGAACAACCTCTTGAGGTCATCCCATGAGTTGATGATATCCAATTGGAGGCTTGTGAGCTAATTCATCGCAGCGGGCTTAAGCATGATAGGCAAGTAGTTAGCCATAACATCGGTGTTGTCGCCACTGCCCTACATGGCGGTGGCATAGCTCATGAGCCATTGCTTAGGGTTGGCGTGACCATCGAACTACTCGACACCGGAGATCTTGAAGTTAGGGGGCCACTACACAACCCATAACTTTGCGGTGAATGCTCGTGGCCATCAATATCACCGGCAATAGCAGCATCACCGATGGCTAGTGGAATAGTAGCACCAGCAGCTAGTTGGGCGACATTACTTGTAGCAGGCCGAGCAGTGTATCCAGCAGGCTGGGCGACGTTGATGAAGTGAGCCAGCTAGATTGGCTCAAACGCCACCTCGAGGTTGCCCCATGCTTCATCATATTGCTAGTGGCGAACGATCTCCTCTGCGTGGAGCGAGTTGCGCTGATTATCAATATGGCGACGAATGTCATGACGATTATTAAGATGTTGACGTAAGTCACCAGTAGATTATCGATATGGTTATCGTTGGCGTTGGGGTTGGCAAACTACGGCCGTTCCCTAGGATTGACAATGTAATTGCCTCTCAATCACCCTTAGAGATAAGGGCCGCCTACCTGGAGGCAACTTCCACCAGGTCGCTAGGACTAGGCTCTGCGTGGCCTAGTGGATAGGTTTGAGTGGGATGGCGCCTGATTCTAGCGATTTTTATTAACCTAAACTATAGCTACTTTGAGCATGGCGGTGGCTTTGGCGAGCTCCGGTGATGGCATGAGCCTGCCCAGCTTGTTCATGGCGACAGCGAGGTTGGCGCTCGATGTTGGTAGGACCTCATGGCCATCAACTTGGATGAATTCTTCATTGAGGTTGCGAACGACATGGTGCCCTCCCTGGTTATGGGCGGCGCTGCCACCGTCGGTCATGCCAGGATTGGCGTTTGCTACGGTTGCGGTGATGTTTGCTTCACCACAGCGCTAGGCGCAGTCAGCGTTTCTCCCTTCTTATGCAACGCGTTGAGCGTCAGTCTCCCCATCATGAGCAACACTATCAGCACTGATCATGAAGATTTTCCTAGGAAAGCATTTAGACGGGGATGGAGAGTTGGCGATGAGGTCGATGATAGTCTCGGTGACGGTTTTGGTGGAGCCTTCCGATTCTGCCCTCAGATCTATCTCCAAGATCGGGAGCAAAGAGTCGTCATCGAGCTAACAAATCTACACCAAGTTGATGGCTGGTGCAAATTGGTCGGCGCTCGGCAAAACGAGCTTGGTGAGAGAATGAATGTCGCCGATCTGGTCGGCATAGTGATCGTGTAGGGCCTCTTGACATGAAGCGGCCATGTTGGCTAGCCCATAGGGTTGAGCCATCGTGGGACCCCGTGTTGGAGCTTACTGACCAATCCTGGCTGGTCAGATCCAGAGAGCGGTTGGCGCTGCACTATGCGTCCTGGTGGAGTCGCCGTGATGGTCAGATCTGCATCTTGCCACCTCGGATGGTGTGATCGAGCGGAGCGCTTAGGCCAAACCACCTGGAACGGAGGTAACTCATCGTCGTGAGGAGACCGATGTAGGACTGACTCTACGAGTGACAAGCATTCGGCGAGCTTCTCGTTAACCCAATCTATAGATGAGATTACGTCGTCCTGTTGGACGGGCTTCCTTAGCCGACATGACGCCGAAGGGCGAGCTGCCGGAGAAGAAGATGAATCTGGGAGAGATCTCGAGATGGGATCTGCTGGCGCAGATGTCGGAGCTGCCGTCACAGGGTTGTCCTGCACCGGGTGGATGACCTCCCCATCGCCGTTGGCATTGACGACCTAGGTGATGGAACCGACCGTGAAGATTTGGCCGGCCCTAGGAGCGAGCAGAGAGCTTGGAAAACGTACCATCTGGCTCGCCATGGGATCAAGCGCATACCCCAAGCTGGCGCGCCAACTATCGACTAAATGTGCTCGGCAGTCCACCGAGGGGTATACCCCATGATGGTAGATTTGTCGTAGAGGTGAGCGAGATGGTAATGAGACACAAGATTTAAACAGATTCAGACCGTCAGCTTGACGTAATACCCTAATCCTGTGTCCTGTCGCTATGTATTAGCTATCGTATATGATTACGTGCGTTTTGAGAGGGGTCCCCTACCCTCCTTATATAGCCGGGGGTAGGGTTACATGTTGATCAGGTCTAAGTCTAATCGGGTAACAGATATTATTTATATGGAATGGTACATTCGGCATATCCTAACTGATTCTATGTGATCTTTAGGATGTCGCCGAGATGCCTTGCGATGTAGGTCGAGCGATGTCGTGCGCCGTAATCCTTCGTCTTGTGGGCTAGACCGTCCCTGTTGATGCGGCCCACATGTATAGCCGTGGGTACCTAGGTCATAACCTAGCCAGCATGGCAAGTACAAACATGATTGACCATGATCAACATATGTCGGATTTACAACGGTAAACAAGGAAACCTATTCTGCATACAAGACCAGAATGAATCTATCATATACGGCAACAGTTAATTATGGTCATCACAATAAGTATATAGCATATATATATGTTTGATATAATTAACAGGATCAACAAAACTGCCGCTGAAGGTGATTTGACGGTAGTTAAAACTCTATTTTTTTAGGACAAGTTAAAACTCTATTAACCTTGATTAGGGAAAGCTGGGCCATCGCCTTTTCACCCGCGCCGGCCGCAGCTAGAGGCTAGAGCCCACCTACCGCCTCTTTCTTGCTGCCACCAGTTGCTTCCTCCAGAATCTTGACCGACCCCAAGAGCTATTTGCTTGGGCGGCGCCGCGCCGCAACACGCCGCACCGGCCAAGATTTAGTTGGAGCACAAGCAAGGAAGCTGGATGCATGATGCGCCCGTGCGCTCCGACCTCTAGATCGCCCCCACACTCCTGCTGCAGCTGCTACTGGTAGAGCACTCCACGGGTACCCCTATCTCTCTCCCTCCCTCTCTCTAGATTCGGTCATTGGTTTGTCTCCGCTACCAGCTTGGAATATGCAAATGTTTGGTTGCCGATTGGAGCTTGATTCTTGCCCGGCGTATATGGCGCAGGTGAGGGGATCCGTCAAGCAGACAGTCCAAAGAACGAGCTGGTTCAAGCAGCTACCTTGGGACGTGCACTAGCGAGATCAAGAAGCTGGCGGCGAGCAAGTGGTGGGAGCGCGGCGGTGAGGGCGTCATGGCCGGAATGGATCCTGGCGACGGCGGCGGTGGGGCTGCGTCGCACTACCTGGAACTCCTCCGCGCGCAGCAGCAGCAGCTGCAGCAGCAGCTGCAGCACCAGCAGGGGCCGCTATCCCCGTCCTCCCACGTCATGATGGAGCGCTCCGCGCCGTCGCCGGAGAACGTCGATCCCGGCGGGGATCAGCCCGCCTTGGAGGGCAGCGTGGGGTCCGGTGGGCCGACGAGGAAGCCGCGAGGACGGCCGCCGGGGTCCAAGAACAAGCCCCAGCCGCCCATCATCATAACGCGGGACAGCCCCAACGCGCTCCACTCCCACGTCCTCGAGGTCGCCGCCGGCGCCGACATCGTCGAGTGCGTCTCCGAGTACGCGCGCCGCCGCTGCCGCGGCGTATGCGTGCTCAGCGGCGGCGGCGCCGTCTCCAACCTCGCGCTACGCCAGCCCGGCGCCGATCCCCCGGGCAGCCTCGTCGCCACCCTGCGCGGGCAGTTCGAGATCCTGTCGCTCACGGGCACGGTGCTGCCGCCGCCCGCGCCGCCGGGAGCCAGCAGCCTCAGCGTGTACGTCGCCGGTGGCCAGGGGCAGGTGATGGGCGGGAGCGTGGTCGGCCAGCTCATCGCCGCCGGGCCCGTAGTCCTCATGGCCGCGTCGTTCGCCAACGCCGTCTACGAGCGGCTGCCGCTGGAGGCGGAGGAGGAAGAGGCGGCCACGGCAGCCGCAGCTGCTGCCGCTGCCACTGCCACCGAAACCCAAGGCGCAGCGGAGCCGGCCGAAGGACAGCCACAGCAACAGGAGGCGTCGCAGTCTTCTGGGGTGACGGGTAGCGATGGCGGTGGCGGTGGCATTGGCCATGGCATGTCACTGTATGATCTTGGAGGCAACGCGGCTGGCTACCAGTTGCCCGGAGAGAACTTCGGCACCTGGAGCGGTGGTATGAGGCCACCATTTTGATATGGCATGCCAATCTCTTTATCTTGGCAATTGCATTTGCATCACAGCAAGTTTCAGAAGATTCCATGAGACCATGGCAGAGAAGCTCCTTAATCGTGCATTTTGGTTGAAGGCTACACTTTGACGAGGGCACGAGGCCATGTGATGATTTGCTGATAATGCATGCTGCCATGGTGGTCGACTGGAAATAATCCAGATCGATGTATACTTATACCCATCTGTGACTATGGAAAACAAGTGAGTACTACCAACGATGCATGTCAGTTTTTGGGTGATCTATTGGTCCAACAAAATCCAAGGAAGGTCAGTAGGTCCAGTGTTATAACTGTTTAGGGACAATCCTGTCGACACTCTTTTGCTTTAGAACGATCTTTGTCAAGTTGTCATGACATTTGCCTTTCACTTCTATTTTATTTATTTAGAAGGATGCTTATTATGGCCTTTTTAATAGTACTTGCGTTCTTTCTATTACTGATTTCATCTTTTCATTTCTGTTGACCTCACATTTTTTAGTTTAACTAAGGAAAAAACACAATGAACCAACAGTAGACTTAATGAACATACGCATATATGGTTTTTTTTTCTTTCTCGTAGCCACAAACCTACAATGTTTTTATACCCACTTCATGAACACATAGTTATTGTTTAACATTCTCGTAAAATAATTTTTTGTCAGTACTAACCTTTTTCATGACTAGTTGAGTCCAACTTGTCCTTGACTTGTTAATGTATAGCCGGGCACAATTGTCAAAAAAAATGACAATTTTTGTTTACATGTGGGCTTGATTTGTCATAAAAAGAATTGGAGTTATAGTTCTCACAAGAGTTCATGATTTGATAGGTTCAGGGCCTCTTTGGCAGGATATCCAAAACAAAGAAGTAGGAAAAAAAGCACAAAACAAAGCAATAGGGAAAAAATACAAGATTATTAGAGTTGCATTTTACTTGCAATCCTATATAGAAATTGGAACATAGGAATTGGAAAAGCAGTAAATTTTGTAATGGAGCATTTGGTCACTAGAGAAACATTGGAATTAGAAAAGAGATAGACACACAGGAAAGTTTCCAACCTCATATTAGAATTCCTCCAAAAGTCGTAAGAATTGAGCCATTGCATAGAAATTTTGTAGGAATTTTGGATGATCAATCCTTTGTTCTAAAGTACCACGTAGGAAAATTTAGGTTTACTGCCCTACAAAACTTTTTTTATGAATTTGATGTTCCATAATGATTATTGAATAGGCACAAAATATTACAGGTCTATGAGACTGTTAGGCTAAGCCGCTAAGGTTTTGACGAGTTTGTACACTTTTTAAAGACAAAACTCAATACCATGTCTCGAAACCGCAGAAGGAATGAACTTTTTAAGTGTTCCGTAGGATTTCTGATGGTTATCGTAAAGTATAGAGTCAAAACTGGCTCTATACTTTGTCTTAGTGTATAATTATTCGCTACGTGTTAACCTTCATTTTGTTTGTGGTCTATAAGAAATACCACAATCATTATGTTTTCTTATATTATAGTATTTTGTTTGTCCAAAAAAATACAATTTTTACTTTTTTTAGAGAAATGATTTAAAATTTGATCAAAGTTATATATAAAAAGTATTAATATTTATGATACAAAATAAATATTATTAAATTAATTATGAAATATATTTTCATAGTAAACATAATTGGAGATATAAATGTAAATACTATTTACTCTAAATTTGATTAAAATTACATTAGTTTGACTTGTATAAATACTATAGTTGCATCTTGTTACATTCTGTTATGGACGCAGCAGCGAGTGTATGCCTGTTCGATTCAACTTATTAGCTAGAATCGGGCTTTAATACCAGCCCAACATGCCATATATTGTTAATGTGAATTGAGAAATTAATCATTTGGTCAAAGATCATGTGATGAAAACCTTGACATATACTCCGTACTCCGTACGGAAGGAGAGAGAGAGAGAGGGGGGGGGAGGGGGAGCACGGCAAAAGCTGCCAACTAGTCCTCTTCCTTCTGTCACAGCTAGTGTCACGTTTGTGCAGACCGCCTTGCCTGTTTTTTGTCTTGTTCAAACGAGTTGTCTCACTCAAATAAGGTTGGCAGAACTTTGAAGGTGCGAGTGCCATCGAATATGATTACCGTTTACTTACGTCAAAAAAATATATATATGATTGCCGTTTGAGTCTGAAATTGCATGCCCAACTAATTTTGAACCTAATCTCCACTTTGAGCAGCCAGAGGCCGTTTGGTACAGCTTATTGAGCGGCTCCCGGAGCTGTTTTCAAGCTCTGTCTGCCAAACAGGTCAAATTAAAGGAAAGCACTTCTTGTGCTGAGCTCCGAAACCCCGGTAGAACAAACAGGTAGCGCGTGGTGAAGCTGAAAATAGCAGCCTCCTCAGCACTGCGTCTGACAGCACGCGGGCTCGGACCTTCTGCCCATCATGCGCACGTGGCGAGGCCGGGCAGGTGCGACGAGGAGGGCGTGGGCTGCACTGGCGGGAGGAGCATGGGCGCGGTCCGTAGCGACGAGGTGGAGCTCGATAGCAACGACGACACGAAGCTCAGGCGCCGGACTGCGGCCGCGACGATGACACGGAGCATGGGCCCACCGACATCGGTGAGGCAGAGCTCAGTCGCAGACCACATGCTGTGACGGCAAGGCAGAGGTCGGCCGCAGGCAGCAGGCCGCGACGACATGGCCGGTGTTCGGCTGGCATGGATTATTTATGGTTCACGATGAAAAACATTGTTCATGCTGGAATGTTGTGAGAGAAAAATACTGTTCTGGCTGAAAAAAAAAAGCTGAATAAGCCGGCTTGTTGCTCAGCCAAACAAGCTTATGGCAGCACTTGGTCACAGGCCACGAGGCATGACGGATCGGAGGCGACGAACAGAGGAGGCGTGCATAGGGGTGGGCAAAATACCTGATACTCAATCCCTGAACCCGAATTACCCAAACCTCGACCCGAAGTATCTGCAATTCGAAATGCCCGAACTTAGTTTGGGTAGTTCGGGTAATACTTTCCGGTACACAAATTACCCGAAATATCTCAAATATATTTGCTCTTTTGTTCCTAACATGAAGACATGAGTTTAGTTCAATATAAATCTATTATTTGGCATGGCTAAATGTAGATCTATGCTAGCTTGATAATTGATTTTTTGTTAATTGATATTAAGACATGATGTGATTTGAAGGACCAATGTTTATTCCTTTAAAATGCTAATAGAATTCTAAGTTGGTTTTGTCATTTTTTTGGTATATCAGGTAAAACCCTGAACCCAAATTATCAAGTACCCGATTTTGGGTAGTGTTCTTTTGGGCCAAAATTGGGTAGCAATTTCTAATACCCAAATTTTTAATTACCCGAATTATCTGACCCAAAATTTTTGGGTAACCCAAATGCCCACCCGCGTGCGTCTGGTTGAAAAGAAGTGGTGGAGAGAGAACGGGAAAAGTAAAATATGTGGGGGAAATGAATGAAGAAATAAAAAGAAGAAAAAGCATATAAGGATATTATGGACATTCTATCTTTTTTTGTCTACATAGAGAAATTGTTTTGACAAACGGTTTAAAAGATGAGTAGGAGAGAGAAAAGATAAAAGTAAAATATGTGGATGGAAATGAATGAAGAAATAAAAAGAAAAAGGAAAATCATGTAAGGGTATTATGGACATTCTATCTTTTTTCTACCTAGAAGTTGTTCTGCCAAACGGTTTATAAAACAGTTTCAACTCTAGGGATAGAGCAGCTTGGAAGCCAACAAAAACTGATTCACTGGTGAAGCAGAACTATACCAAGTACACCCTAAGTAGTTACTGCATGATCTCCTAAGCTCCTTAACAGCTACTCCCTCCGTTTCAATTTATAGATCGTTTTCACATTTCTAGATACACAACTTTTTTTAAGGTTCAGCGGGGAAAAATCCCCACCTGATTAGATACACAACTTTTATTATATATCTAAACACACTATACTCTCTCCGTCCCAAAAAAACAGTTGTTATGGACTCGTATTGGTCAAACGTTCTTAAGTTTGTAGGAAATATTATATCATTTGTATCTCTATAAAAATTATTATAAAAATATGTTCAATGATCTATCAGAGATACTAATCATGTACCATAAATATTAATATTTTTATATATTTGGTCAAAATTACAAATGATTGACTTATCAGGAAGGAAGAATGACATTTTTATGTGATGAGGGGAGTATATCTAGATGCATAGCAAAAGTTATACATATCTAGAAAATCCAGAACGACCTATCATTTGGGATAGAGGGTGATACTAGTTGTATTAGGGTTTGTTTTGATGCATCCTTATTCACCTCAATCCATAAGTATTGAAGTGGATTGGCGTAGAAATTAAACTACGTTCCAGTTCAATTCAGTTACGTTCCAATCCCATTCACTTCAACACTTATGGATTGAGGTAGATACAAGTGAATCCAAACAAGACCTTAGCAGGATTTTGTTCGAAATCTAGTAATTAAAAGGTAGATGTCTTGGTTGTTTTGTCTACAATGTCCTTTTTCTATTTGCTATTGTAAGTAAGTGGAAGGGTAAATTGGTAAAAGTGTCTTTTTGCAATCTATTAGCTAGTTGCTATTAGATGGGTTATGATAGCTAGTAGGGATAGTTGTTAGCTAAGAGCAAAAAGAAACTATTTATAACCTTTCTAAGTGATAGTAGTAGAGGTTTTGGTGAAAAAAACTCTTCAACAACTTCTTCAATTGGATCTTGAAATATAGCCATCTTTGTTCTGGATTTTTTGTTAGCCAAAGATCGAGAGCGGGGCAGGCTCCCTATTGTGCGCACAAGTTATAGAGAAGTTGTTGGAGGGTAGAAAGATATAGGATTTTTATTCAGATGACTTTCCAAACAATGATTTAAAGAGTAAGTTTAAGAAAGACTCTCGGAGATATTCTAAGTATCCGGCTAACATTTAGCTAACCTAGTAATTGGGTCCGATTGGATCCACATTAGCTATTGGTGGATCCAAATGAGGCCTAAGAGCAAATCCACCTAGATTCAAAATATTGAATCCTCTATATCTAGTTCGATTGAGAAGACAAAATTTTATATTATAGGGATGGATGCTGCAGCAAATTGAGAAAACTCCATCCCCTATATATGTGGGACCTACATGTTAATTGGTAAAAAACATGCACCCTGTTCGTTTGATCGTTTCTGTGGCCTATAAGCCGACTAATGCTGTTTTGTTGTGAAAGAAAAAAACTATATCATGACTGATAAGCATGGTTGATACCAACACGACGATGATTTCTCTCCATCTTTGTTCTCTCTTCTCTCCCTCTCTTCTCTCCGTGTGGTGCTCGCCTACCTGCTCGGCCGGCCAACACAGCGACCTGCGCAAGCACCCACAACAGCTCATCCCCTGCTCGCTTCTTGGTGCGGTGACGGGGTGGCTTCCTGTACGAGCGGTCGGGGCTACGCGCCCCCTGCTAGTCATGGTGGTAGGTAGGGGCGGCCTCAAGATTTGAACATAGGGCCGTTCAAACCCACAACAATTATGTACAAGAAAATATATACACGCCTAGAGTAAACAAGTGGCAAAGCTAGAAACTTTTAGGAATCCCGCTTGCATATGCCACGTGCCACCGGCTGGTAAGGTAGCCCGCTTGCCCACCTGGCGCGGCGGCCTGCGCAAGCACAAAAGAGGAGGGGCGGCCGGTGGCCGTTGCTTCCTTACCTGGCACAATGGCGGGGCAGCTTGTTGCACGTGCTTATACATGGCCAACTAGACCATCCAGGCATGGTACAGCACGACAGAGCACGACACGACGGGGCAAGGCGGTGTAGCCTTGTCATGTCTGATAGTGTCGTCATGCCAAGGTCGTGGTCCAAGCACGGCACTATGGCCTATCAGCCGTGCCATGCTACTAGTAGGGATGAAAACAGATAGGATACGAATGGATATCATCGATATTATATTTGTTTTCATATTTCTGTTTGGATTCGGATTCGAATATGGATAGTGTCAACTATGTCGGATAGGATACGATTGGATATCGACATCATAAATATGCGATTTGAGTATTCGGATACGGATACGGTATCGGATGTTGGATATCCAGACTCAGATACGGACAAATCTCAACCCCTCTAAACGGATTCGATTTCAAATACGATTGGAAAATATTCATACCGTTTTCATCCCTAGCTTCTAGGCATGGCAGTCAGCCGTGCCACCCCATGCCAGCTCTAAGCCGTGCACCACGACGTCGTAGTCGCATAGGAGTCCGGAGCCACGTGTTGCATCCTCAACCCTCAGTGTAGCTTGCAGAGGTAAGAACTGTCTGAACTGACACAACGCAGAAGCAACGACTAGGGCCTTGTTTAGATTACAAGTTTTTTCACTTTCTCTCCATCATATCAAATCTTTGGACACATGCATAGAATGTTAAATGTAGATAAAAAAATAACTAATTACACAGTTTGATTGTAAATTACGAGACGGATTTTTTGAGCCTAGTTAGGCCATAATTGGACAATAATTATCAAATACAAACGAAAGTGCTACAGTGCTAAATACTGATTCCTAACCCCAATCTAAACAAGGCCTAGAGAGTGCAACGTGGGTAAACATAGTAGCACACTGGAAGAGAGAAATGTTGGACCATGGGAAGTTAGGATGGACGTTCAATTCTTGGTTCGGTTCCCTCGATTATTGATGAAATTTGATTTCTAGAAAACGGGAACTGATCGGTTCAAAAAAAATTCGGAACCAAGCATTTCGGTTCTCGGTTATTTCGGTTTGGTTTCGGTTCTAACCGAACTAACTGATTTTTTTTCAAAAGAACCCAAGACAACAATAAATATATGTGTTCTAAGGCAAATTTATGCAACACTATATTCATTTTTAACAATAACAATGTATAAGAAAACAATAGCAATATAGTAACACAAATATATAACAGTTCAAATATAAAACACTACACATAAATCAAACATAATCCTACAAAATATAAGTAAGTGAAGTATAATTCATGTAATTCGGTTCTTTCGGTTAATTCGGTTAACCGAGAGTAGGAACCAAATTTTCTTCGGTTATTTTGGTTCCTCAATATCAGGAACTGGATTTTTTGGTTCCGGTTCTTTTGGTTCGGTTTTCGGTTCTCGGTTAAATTTGCCCAGGGCTAATGGGAATGATGCGGTTTAACTAGTATAGCCTACAGTGGGTAGGGATGGCAATTGTACCGTGGGTTTCATATCCGATGGGTGTAGGTATGGGCATGAAAACCCACTAGTGGGTATATGGCGGTCGAGTACACACCAAGATGCGGGGGTGCAGGTATCAAATTTTACTCCCGGTACCAGACAGGTACCCATAATTTGAGAAAATGTATGAATATATGTAAATTATGTCATATGTATATCATGTCGACGGACTCATTTAACATGTAATCTATAGCATATGCATAGCATCTCAAACCATAATAATGATATTTTTATGGATGGCTAAATAAAGTGATTGTTTGAGCTGTTAACTTGTTACTTCAGTTCTCGTTTGAGTTGTGTTGTGTTATTTGTATTCATGAAGGGCTGAATTATGAATCCATGTATTGTGTTTTGTGAGCTGCTGTATATTGTTCGAATGAACTCTACGTAAGTGAGATTGGTATATTTGTGTGTCGTTTAACTTTTTTTTTCTTCATATCACTGTGATTTTATTATTGATCTCCTTTGAATATACACGATAGGTACCATCATGTGTGGACTCGGGTATGAAATTTTAGCGGCAGGTATACTCACTCGAAGGAAAAGTTAAGGTCGTGGGTATGCTCACGGATGGTTAAATGCTTTACCCACATCTTACTCGACCCGCGGCCATTTCTAGCAGTGTGGATGTAGTGGTTCTTCACCGCCACCACTCCAATATCCCACATTCCCACGTAGGTGTAGAGTAATGGGAACCACTACCTCCGTGCTCCTGTTTTTTCCTCATGCTAACATTCATGTATGCCTGCAATACTGGTGCCCTAAGGCATGCAGCCGTGGCTCCTCAGTCATCACCCTTCGTGTACTCTGCAAGATGGAGGCATATTGGAGTGGTGGCCGGAAAAAAGTTGTAGTTGGGGAGGCAAGATGACAGCGGATTGGAGTAGTGGCGGCGAAAAAGCTACCATTGTGGACGAAAGGGTATTAAAGTAGTTTTCTTTTTTAGCAGGAGAGATAAGAGATTTTAGAAGATTGAGACAAGATTAGGAAAAAGAAATGAAAAAAGATATGTTGGAGCATGTTTTTCTAACCCATTTCTCACAAAGAAGTTGGTCAAAGAAACCCTAGCACACATGGGTTCGTGTTTCTGTTCCTGCTCACGGATGTTGCCTACAACAAATTAGCAATCTTCCCTGGTCCTTTCTGCAGAAAGTACAACAGTTTCATGTGTCGAGCACACCCAAAAGTGTCCCTTGGTCCCCCTAGTACTTTGCTTTGCCCGTGGAGATGCCAAGCCAGGTTCAGGGTCCCTAGAAAGTGGAAACCCAATGGCTCGAGCTTTTGTTTGTCTATACCCGGATTCCTGTGCAGTTAGGGCTTCTCCGGTGGCTAAAAGAAAAGTGACTCATCAGTTTACGTGGCTTGGCTTGAGTCGGCTCAAGTGCTGCTCAACTGCTGGAGGAGGTCAACTCAACTTCTTGCATCGACTCACTGGCCGTAAACAACTATAAAAAAATTATTTGCTCTTTGCAAGAGAAGCCCTCTGCATGTAGTTGCACAAGATTGATGAGTCGATGTGGGCCTAAAATGACTGGAGAACAATGAACCGGTTTGAGAAAAATGATTTCTGCGCATGCACGGCATCTTTTTCGGGTGATTTTGGAATTCGCAAATGCAACGTTGGGCGGCCCTAGAGCAAAACTCGACAGGGGCAAGCTGAATTTTGGACGCTTAAAATATCGTGAAGATTCAGTGAATACCTTTGACGTCAAATTTTGGACTTTGAAGCATAAATCTAGCGAATTTTTGTTGATTACTTTAGACTAAAAATTTTATGTGAGGGCATGTATGTGCCCCTGCTAATGAAAAACACCTTACCTCTACAAGTCTACTTGTGTCGGTCTAAATTGAAACAGCGGGATAATACATATATCCCTGTAGGGCCATTTTCAATGGGAGTTTTACAGAAGTTTTATGGATATTAAACAAGTTGATGTGGCACAATTTAAATGAAGAGAGATAAAAATAGTTTCATGGGATGGAAATAAGTTTTATACGGATGAAACTTGCTTACATTATTTCCAACACTAGGAAGTCTTGGAAATAGAGCCATAAAAACCCCATTGAGACTGGCATAAGCTCTAGATGTGGAGGACCACACATAGATAAGGAAGGGGTGCCCGCATGGATAGTGACGGTGCCATACTCCTAGGATTCCCGACTACCGGACATGCTGGCTACCGAATATGTACCGAAGAAGACCCAAAGGTTCACGACTCGCCTATTCAAGAAAGGATATCCAGAGGTCACGCCAAGACTCTAACCAGGGCACGACTATGTAACTTGTACGACAAGTAGGCCTCGAATATAAATAGCTAGCTATCCGCCCTGTTGTAATCATCGAAACTCGTATAGGCATAGCCATCTTGCTATCCGACGAGATCGTAATACAAACAAGTAGCAACTGGACGTATGGCTTTTACTCGCTTCCCAGGGGCCCGAACCAGTATAAATCTCGTGCCCCGACTATGGTTGCTCACTGCATCAAGCGAATTCATCCAAGAACCGAATATCTGCCATTAAAAAACACCGACAGAGGCGTGCCAGGTAGGGGGAATTTCGCGCAAAGAGTGATCATGTCGATCTTTAACAATGCTTGCGTTCAAGATCCAATTGCTTTCGACGCAACCATCTGGCCAAGTTCCATTAGATCTGAGGCAACATGAGAAATTCTCATGTTTCCGTGACCAATGTCGACGTCCCGCTACATGCCACCAACCATCCGCTTCGGGAGTTTGGTATTCGAGCACCAGGAAAACACCGACCCGCTGCTCGACAAGGCACAAGGCTCCGATTTGATCTACGTCAGAATTGTCCCAATCAATCTATCTTCGGGTCAAATTTCTATTGAACAGGGTAGCGGGCATAGTATCGATTTTGACAATTCAAAGGATGAAGTCCACCTTGTGCAGATTGTCACATCTGTACAACATCTCAGCATCGGGAGGTTATCCACATCAAGCGATCAGAGACCCGCACATCTCAATGTACCAATGAAAGATTGGAAATCGTGCACTTTGTTGAGATAGCTCAGCCAGGATTCTACATGACGCCATGTCCGGGAGTTGGCTAGATGATTTTATGCCAATCAACAAGGGTGATCCCGGTCGTCCGGTTATTTCTATAGCAATCGGACAACAACAGTTCAACAAAGTCATCTGAGACATCGGCTCCAGCGTAAACATTATACCTAAGGTAATCTACGATAATGTTCTACAATTCGGGCCCCTGCTGCACACAACCATGTGTTTAAGGTTTGTAGATCGGTCGACTCGCCAAGTAGAAGGAATCATAGATAATGTCTGTGTGCGCATCGAGCATTCTTATGTACCAGCAGATTTTGTAGTGTTGGATACGGGTCGAAACCCAAACGCCCCCATAATTTTGGGATGACCTTTTCTACATACTGCCAATGCCACCATCTACGCTGGAACAGCCGAGGCCTATTTCTACCTCAAAGAAAGAATAGAGCAATTCCCCTTTTACCGTCCCTCTTGGTATTTGTTAACGCACATAGAAAAAATCCACAAGCGCATGGATACCACTGTAGCTTTCACCCAGGAGTATTCCAAGGTATCGATTTCCACGAGGAACATGAAGTGTACTAGCAAGAATCAGAGTCGTCTAAATGTAAAGATAGAAAAGTGTTTTTATGGGTAGAGAGGGGTTTTCTAGGATTAAACTAGATAACTAAAGATCAAGCTTACTATACTTTACTTACTTTGGAGCAACAATACCTTTCCGACTGTCGAAGGAGGTGAGAAAAAGGTAGTCAGGGGAAGGCTGCCTAAGCTCTACGAAACACCAATCCAAACGTGATGGATTACAATGGCTTGATAGAGCTGTCACCTCTGGGGCTACCACAACTAACCGTAGGATTGGGTGCAAACTCAGGTAAACTCTAGCCTAGACACCACGTCTACACTAGCGTTTACTACTCTAATCACAATTTATAATTAGAACACTCAATGCAAGTGGAGTTCCCATAAAATACAATAAGAACTTAATTTAATTAACTAGAGAACATAAAAATACAAATAGAAGAACCTAGATGTCGCCCAATGATGAGCTAGATCCGTCGAGGTACAAAGTCAAGGAGAACCCGATAGGTCGGCTCCTCCTGAGATCTCTCTCCTCTCCTCTCTTCCTATTTTCTTTACAACTAGGTGAGAGCCACCTAGAGGGATTCTACTACAATATGTGTATGAAATAATGAAGCTCTAGAGGGTAGGGTGTATCCCCTAGAGGAGGTATGGGGGTCTATTTATAGGGGGATGGAGTAGAGACAAAGGAATCCCCATGTCATCGATCCGCATCAACTCTCTCGGCCACCGTTGGACAAACCAACCTTGAGCAACGGTGTAGATTGAATCTAAGAGGCGGTGGGGAACCATCATGCGAAGGAGGGACTGACAAGTGAGGCCCACAGGCCGACCGACCTAGTGGTGGGGCCAACCAGCCCCCCTATCAGCCTCTTTGTTTGATCTTCGGTGGTTTGCCTTCTGGATGATTCTAGATCCTTCCTAAGTTGGTTTCGTCGCGGATAAAAGTGATTTAATCTGACGATTGGGTCCACCTTGCTTGTTTTCTGAATAAATCCTTCGGCAAACACAGATTCACCAAAACTTATAGAATTTATTAGTTTAGAACCCTTTACCTATGTGTGGTGATGGAGTTAAATGTATATGTACAATATATTAACGGTTTATGATTGACATTAACAACCGTTAACAAGTTTTCCCACACTTGTTATTTGCTCGTCCTCGAGTAAAGGCTAGAATAAAGTAAACATAGACATAACTATTCAAGAATGGAACTAGCATACAGATTATTCTGAAGCATTCCTCATACCTGTCAGATTTGTGGAGTGGCTAGCATATCTCCTTGAGCGGTTGAAAAGGATTCATAGACATAACTATTAAAGGCTTGAAAGATGTTGTGTTTGAAAAGGATAAGCTTTGTAGCTCTTGTCAAGCCGGCAAACAAGTTGGAAACACCCATCCTAAGAAAAGCATGATGAGCACTAGTAAAGCATTTGAGTTATTGCACATGGATTTGTTTGGGCCAACATAATACACTAGTATCGGTGGTAACAAATATGGATTTGTCATAGTGGATGATTACACTAGATACACTTGGGTATTCTTTCTAGTAGACAAAAGTGATGTGTTTGCAACATTCAAATCATTTGTCAAGGGCATTCACAATGAGTTTGAAACAACCATCAAGAGAGTTAGAAGTGACAATGGTAGTGAGTTCAAGAACACTAGAATTGATGAGTTATGTGATGAATTTGGAATTAGACATCAATTCTCGGCCAAGTACACACCCCAATCAAATGGCCTTGTTGAGAGGAAGAATAGAACACTTATTGATATGGCAAGGTCTATGCTTAGTGAGTACAATCTGAGTTAATCCTTTTGGGCCGAAGCTATCAACACGGCTTGCTATTGTAGCAATCGCCTCTATTGTCACCGATTGAAAGAGAAGAGACCATATGAGCTCTTGAATGGTAGAAAGCCCAACATTGCATATTTTTGGGTCTTTGGTTGCAAATGCTATATCTTGAAGAAAGGCACAAGATTGGGCAAGTTTGACAAGAAATGTGACGAAGGATTCCTACTTGGTTATTCCACTACAAGCAAAGCATATAGAGTTTGGAATTTGGATAATGGTACTCTTGAGGAAGTTCATGATGTTGAATTTGATGAAACCAAGGGTTCACAAGTAGAAGATGAGAACTTGGAAGATGTTAGAGGCATTCAACTTTGAAATGCCATGAAGAACATGGATATTGGTGAATTGAGGCCTAGGCAAGCGATTGATGATGAAGATGATCAAGTGCAAGTGCTCTCCAACTCAAATATGCAAGATGATACAAATCAAGCTAGTGCAAGTGACTCTCATGATATTGATCAAGATCAAGTGGCTAGTACATCATCTCAACCCAATGATCAAGCAAGTGCAAGCAATCAAGTTCCGTTGCTCTAACCAACAAGTATTGTAAGAGATCATCCTTTGGACACTATAATTGGAGATATTTCAAGAGGTGTACAAACAAGATCAAGATTGGCATCATTTTGTGAACACTTCTTATTTGTGTTATCCATTGAACCAAAGAAGATAGATGAAGCTTTGAAGGATGTTGATTGGGTGAATGCTATGCATGAAAAATTGAATAACTTCACAAGAAATCAAGTATGGGAATTAGTAGAAAGACCAAAGGGACACAATGTGATTGAAACCAAATGGGTCTTTAGAAACAAGCAAGATCAAGATGGGATAGTAGTAAGGAACAAAGCAAGATTAGTAGCACAAGGCTATACACAAGTTGAAGGTCTTGACTTTGGAGAAACATATGCCCCGGTTGCTAGATTGGAAGCAGTTAGAATCTTGCTAGCCTATGCTTGTGCCCACAACATCAAGCTCTATCAAATGGATGTTAAGAGTGCATTTCTTAATGGCTACATCAATGAAGAAGTATATGTTGAGCAACCTCCTAGTTTTGAAGATGATAAGAAGCCCAACCATGTGTACAAGTTGAAGAAGGCATTGTATGGCTTGAAGCAAGCACCTAGAGCATGGTATGAGAGATTGAGGGATTTACTACTCTCTAAAGGGTTCATAATGTGCAAGGTTGACACCACCCTTTTCATCAAGAAGATTGGAAAAGATCTATTTGTATTGCAAATCTATGTTGATGATATCATATTTGGATCAACAAATCAAGAATTTTGTGATGAGTTTGGAAAGATGATGGCTAATGAGTTTGAAATGTCCATGATTGGAGAATTGAGTTACTTCCTTGGTCTTCAAATCAAGCAATTAAAGAATGGTATATTTGTGAGTCAAGGCAAGTATATCAAGGACATGATCAAGAAGTTTGGCATGATTGATAGCAAAGTCATTAGCACACCAATGGGAACCAATGGCAACTTGGATAGTGATGCAAGTGGAAACATGGTGGATCAAAAGTTGTATCGGTCTATGATTGGAAGGCTACTCTATGTGACCACATCAAGTCCGGATGTCATGTTTAGTGTATGCATGTGTGCAAGATTTTAAGCCTTACCAAGAGAAAGCCATTTGAAGGCTACAAAGAGGATATTGAGGTACTTGAAGCATACACCAAATGTTGGTTTATGGTATCCCAAAGGAGCAAAGTTTGAGCTAGTTGGTTACTCCGACTTGGATTATGCGGGATGCAAGGTTGAAAGGAAGAGCACATCGGGCGCATGTCAATTGTTGGGAAGATCACTTGTTTCATGGTCATCAAAGAAGCAAAATAGTGTTGCATTATCAACCGCCAAAGCCAAATACATATCCACCGGTAGTTGTTGTGCACAAGTTCTTTGGATGAAGGCCACTTTGAGTGACTTTGGAATCAAGTTCAAGAAAGTGCCATTGCTATGTGACAATGAGAGTGCAATTAAACTAACCAACAATCCAGTGCAACATGCAAGAACAAAGCACATTGATGTCCGCCATCATTTCGTAAGAGATCACCAACAAAAGGGGGACATTTGCATTGAGAGTGTAGGCACCGAAGATCAACTTGCCGATATATTCACCAAGCCATTGGATGAGAAAAGGTTTTGCAAGCTAAGGAATGAGTTGAACATATTGGATTTCTCAAATATGTGTTGATGCACTCCCCCCCCCACTCATATGACATGCCTCTCCTTCGAGCAATCCAAGGTAAAAGTTGATTGGCATGACATACATCCTTGCTAAGGACATGTTTAGTGCATCTAGTCATATTTTCAATCTTATTAGGACCTATCCAATGGTTCTATTTTGTTAGGCTCATTCATGAAAATCAAATGATTTTGAAGTTTATATGGTATCACTATTGCTTCTATGCTTGATTTGATCTAGTGATAGCATATGACATGTTTATGGGCTTGTAAACCTAGTGTTTGATCTAGAAAATGAGCTATAAGTGTTTAACTCAATATGGTACAAGATAACCCTTATTTTGGAGGTGTGAAAAAGCTTGTCCTTGGATCAAACCGAGTTAAATATCTTTGGCAAATAATCTAGATTGGACCAAATTTGGGAAAATGATCCTCACCCCATTGATTGACATTGATAATCTCAACCCTACAAGTAATACTATCTATCTTTAGAACCTTTGTGGTCATTGATGACAAAGGGGGAGAGAAACAAAGATAGTGAAAAAGGGGAAGAAATATCATAAAGGGAAAGAAACATATGATATCTTGATATACGACATAGGGGGAGAGATGTGACAAAGGAAAGGGATCAATTAAAATTTTGAGCACACAAGTAGGGGGGAGCAAGCTCATGAACTTGTATGGTGCATTTGTATGTGCATTTCATATGTTTGCTTGCATGGCACAAGTATTAAATTTAAACATCCATGCTTGTGTGATGAATGTTAGTTGTAAGATTGAATGATGAAATAAAATCACTAGATAACTTTCATTTCCAAGTAAGCTTTTACAAGTGGTTTCTTTCCAAAGTATGTTTCCAAGTGATATTGAGCTAACCATGGCGCTAAGGATGGTATATTGGTGCACTCCGATTGGTATCATGCTTCAAAGGTCCATCTTTTATACCTTAACATCATGTGGTAGACATTGACTCCTATATTTCCTATCTAAGCATATGTGCAAGCTTCAATCCAAACTCTTAGCACATATGTAGGGGGAGCAATTGCTACCATTTGGGGTTCATGAAACTTGTCCATATTCTTTTACACATGGTAAATATGCTTGGGCAAGAAACATGGATTCAATTAAATTTCAATTCATATCTTTGTGTAAGGGTTGTCATCAATTACCAAAAAGGGGGGGATTGAAAGCTCTAGTTTGGTTTTGGTGAATTGATGAAACCCTAAGTGCTAACCTAGTTTATCAAGTGATCATGAGATAGGTAGCACACTTCAAGTGGAGAAGCTAATGAGGATCATAACATGACAATGGTGATGGCATGGCGATGATCAAGGGCTTAAACTTGAAAAGAAGAAAGAGAAAAACAAAAAGCTCAAGGCAAAGGTATAATTTATAGGAGCTATTTTGTTTTGGTGATCAAGACACTTAGAGAGTGTGATCACATTTAGGTTTGATAGCCGTACTATTAAAAGAGGTAAAACTCGTATCGGAATACGGTTATCAAAGTGCCACTAGATGCTCTAACTCATTGCATATGCATTTAGGATCTAGTGGAGTGCTAACACCCTTGAAAATGTTTGTGAAAATATGCTAACACATGTGCACAAGGTGATACACTTGGTGGTTAGCACATTTGAGCAAGGGTGAAGAGAACGGAGGAGATTCCAGCATCGGTCAAGTGACCGGACGCTGGATCCAAATTCACCGGACGCTGACTGCCTGCGTCCGGTCGCACTGACTTGGCGGTACAGTAGCTAGGGTTTACCACCGGACGCTGGGCTATGTCTGGTTGAGGTGGACCGGACACGTCCGGTCAAGGAGAAACAGATTCTGACCCTTACTGTACTCGACCGGAGGCTGGGGCTTCAGCGTCCGGTCAGTTTTGTCGGAGCGTCTGGTCAGCTTCGTAGCCATTGAAATCTGACGAATAGCGTTTGAAGCTAGTGACGTGTGGCGTCCATCAGTGGACCAGACACTAAGTCCAGGGTCCGATCAGTTGGACCGGAGCGTCTAGTCAGAGCGTAGTGTGCTCAGTGAAGGGGTACAATGGCTCTATTTCGTGGGGGCTTCTATTTAAACCCCATGGCCGGCTATGGCTTTGATCTTTGGCCATTTTCATTGACATAGCAACCTTGTGAGCTAAGCCAAAGTCCTCCCACTCATCTCCATCATTGATTCATCATCATAGCAAGATTGGGAGTGAATCCAAGTGCATTGCTTGAGTGTTTGCATCTAGAGGCACTTGGTGTTCGTGTTTCGCTATGGATTTCACTTGTTACTCTTGGTGGTTGCCGCCACATAGATGGCTTGGAGCAGCGAGGATCGTTGAGCGGAGGTTGGTGATTGTCTCTGGCTCCGATCATGGTGATTGTGAGGGGTTCTTGACCTTTCCCCGGTGGAGTGCTAAAAGGTACTCTAGTGGATTGCTCGTGGCTTGTGTGATCCTCATCTTGTGTTGGTTGTGCGGCACCCTATTGAGGGTTTGGCGTGTGAAGCCAATTAGCGCGTGAACCTCCAAGTGAGTGAATTGCCACAACGAGGAGTAGCTTGCCAACAAGCAAGTGAACCTCGGTAAAAATCATTGTGTTCATCCTTTGATTTTGAGGTGATTGGTCTTCATTGTTATTCATCCTTGTGATTGATTGGTTCACTCCTCGACACGGCGGTATAACTATCTTGATCACTCTCTTTACTTTACCGCAAACTAGTTGACAAGCTCTTTAGTGTAGCTAGTTGTGAGAGCTTGGTTGGTTGGTTGGTGTGGCTCTTTAGTTAGCCTTTGAGAGCACACTAACATAGGGTAGTGTTATAGCTTTTGTGTGAATATACACTATCTAAACTAGAATTATGGTAGGTGGCTTGCATCTTGAGTAGGCTAGCACAACAATTGCTTTGCCTCATAATTGTCTAACCGTTTTGTTAAGTGTTGTTGTAGAAATTTTTATTAGGCTATTCACCCCCCTCTAGCCATTAGGACCTTCCAACGTGCGTTGCTTAGTTCTCGAGCCCTCAGGCTATTCAGGGCCTAAATCATCTGGGAGGCATGGGCATATGGAATGAATGCACATATAAATGTATGAAATGTTTATAAAGAAATAGAGGGGGTTTGGTAGTGTTACCTTGACGACCCGAGTGACAGGGTTTGGAGAGCTCTAGTCGGAAATGTCCGACCAAGACCCGTGCTCGTTGTTCGTGACGGAGTTGGCATGGCCTACATGGGGCATCCCTTCGCTCCCTACCTGTCTCTCAGTGTGTTTCTTGTATCAATGAATACATTGGTACTATTTTTTGATAGAAATCACTATCCATTCCTTGTTTTTATCCTAGCATATCTTTTGTTTTTTGTCCTTTCTTTTTTGTACATGCCCATTAGTTCCATAGGCTGTAGCTTTTTTAAGAGCCTAGGCATGGTCCGCGGGGCTCGGCTGCTCATAGCCGTAGGTCGTGGCAGGGTACGTTCGGTTAGGAGTAAGAACAAAAGTTACGTAGGGCAATCAAAGGAAAAGGAATGCGCTTCTGTTCGGGGACGAAGTTGTTTACCATGTGTCAGTAAAAAAGGGAGTAAAAATGAGAGGTAGTATTCAGTATTGTACCCTTATGGAGTCCTTGATCGACCTGGGCTAAAAGTGTTCATGCTAGGGTGCTTTATAGGGGCAAGTGTTGACTAAAAAGCGGTTAGACCAAATTTAGGGGAAAAACAACATAGCTGTTCAATGTTCCAAGTGTTGTTGAGAACGTTGCTATTGTTGTCCTCTAGTCGGTAGGTGCCCAGTCGGATTACTTCGGTCACTATATAGGGTCCTTCCCATGGTAGAGAGAGCTTGTGTTTTTCCTTCATTGATTGGGTCCTCTAGAGTATGAGATCGCCAACTTCGAGTATCCTCCCTCTGATCTTCCTTTCATGGTACCTACGGAGGGTTTGTTGGTAGTGAGTAGAGTGGATGACGGTCATCTCGCGGGCCTCTTCGAGCAGGTCGACTGTGTCTTGTTGAGCCTTCGCGGCTCAGTCATGGTCGAAAGCCTTCACTCTTGGGGCGCTGTGGTCGAGGTTAGAGGGCAGCACTGCCTTAGCTCCGTAGGCCAGGAAGAAGGGTGTGAACCCTATGGATCATTTTGGGGTCATTCTTAGGCTCTAGAGGATCGCTGGGACCTCTACAACCCATTGCCTGGAGTACTTCTTGAGTCTATCAAAGATGCGTGACTTAAGTCCTTGGAGGACCATGCCATTGGCACGTTCGACCGGACCGTTAGTTCGTGGATGTCCGATCGAGGCCCAGTCGATCCTGATGCCATATCCATCACTAAAGTCTAGGAACTTCTTTCTGGTAAAGTTAGTCTTGTGGTTAGTGATGATACAGCTAGGAACGCCGAACTGGTAGATGATGTCGAGGAAGAATTTGACTGCCTCCTCCGAGCGGATGTTGGTAATGGGCTTGGCCTCTATCCACTTGGTGAACTTATCGACTTCTACGAGTAGGTGAGTGAAGCCGCCTAGGCCCTTTTGGAGGGGCCCCACCATGTCGAGGCCCCAGATCATGAATGACCAGGTGATGGGGATGGTTCGGAGCTCCTATGCCGGCAAATGGGTTTGCCAAGCATAGAACTAGCATCCTTCACACCTACGTACGACCTCCTCTGCATCTCATAGCGTGGTTTGCCAGTAAAAACCTTGGCGAAAGGCTTTTTCGACCAGCGACCTTGGGGCCACCTAATGTCTGCAAATCCTAGCATGGACCTTGAGGAGGAGCTGCTTCCCCTGGGTGGTGGGGACGCACTTCATGAGCACTCCTGACAGACTCCGTTTGTAGAGCTCATCACCAAGCACGATGAAGATCTTGGCGCATCGAGTGATTTGTTGGGCTTTAGTCCTTTTGGGCGGGAGAACCTCTTCGAGGAGGTAGGTGAGTAGTGGCGCTCGCTAGTCTATTAGACTGAGTGCCAATATGGCGACGTTTGTGGGTGATGTCATCATGGAGGTTCTGGGATTGGAGCCCCTGAGCGCTGGCTTAGCATTGGGGTCGAAGCCCCTGGGTGCTGGCTTGGCATTGGGGTCGGAGCCCCTGAGCGCCGGCTAGGTGTAACACCTCGGGTGTTTTAAATACTAAAACTTGCCATGTCATCATATGCATTGCACATCATTTTGGTGTTAGTGGAAATTTTGATATGTATCCACTAAAACAAGTTTACTTTTATGTTATATGTGTTGACTTGTGTGGATTGAATCAAGTTCAAAACTTTTGTATTGGATTGGATTTCTGAAAACCCTAATTTCAGCATTTAATTTTACCCTAGAAAGCCTAATTCAAAATCTAAGCACATTTTGGGGTTGAGCCTAAAAGGAAAAGTGTAGAGCTTGTCAAGGTGTATAAAGTTGGTTTTTGGAGTTTTCAAAGTTGTTACATAAAATTTGAAGTAATTTGAAAAGGCAAAATGTACTTAAAGTGTCCCCTTTTGATTTTAAACTTGCATTTCTAAATGTATATTGAATTAGAGTATGGTTATTAAAGCAAAGTTGTAGAACATTGAATTTGTAACAACTTTTATTTTTGGAGATTTTTGAGTTACCATACAAATTTGGGAGTAATTTGGGAAAATAGACGAGTGACAATTCGGTAATTTCTGTGAACAGTGTCTTTGGGTGACACCTCACCGACGGCGAGCTTCCGACGTCTTCCAGCCGTGCTCATGGCCACGTTTGGCTTCGCGCTGGCATGGAGAAGGCTGTGGCATGGCTTCTTCTTGCTTCTAAGCCACGTTATAAGGTCTTCACCGTCGCCGTTTTTCTCCGTTCTTCTCCCCTGTTTTTCCCGATGCCACCGCCGTTGCTCCGTTGAGCTTGTGCCGTCGCCATGGCGCATACCAGTCGCAGCAAAGCCCGTCATAGCTCCACTTGCTCCTTGTGCACCCAGCCGACCAGCCCTTGAAGCTTGACTCTGCCAGGAAACCACTGTGCGCGCCTTTTTTCCTCGCGGCCGGCAGCACCGCCGTCGAGTGCGCGTCACCGTGGCCAGCACTCCACGGTGCGTCTTTGCTCTTGCTCAGCGTAGCTCCTGCTTTGCCATGTTGCCATGATGCTTTGTGCTTTGTTGGGTGACCTTTTCGTCCACTGGAGTCACCGGAACACCGCCATCGACGTAGCTTGCGCCGCCGTGTCTGTGGTGATCGTCGACTCGCTTCACCGTTGCTCCTCCGGTCCAGATTTCTGCTCGAGCATGTTTGGGGTGAGCTCCTAGTTCTTCCCAAACGCTTTGTTTAACTGCTACTAGCCTTGTTTCGCTGGCGTAGTGCAGCCGCGCCATCGTGGCCGCCATGGCCGGCGTCAAGCTCAAACCCTGCCGTAATTGGTCTAGCTTGTGCCTCCAATCGATGCGTTGTGATGTGGGGAATGTGTTGGTACCTTCGCCGTGGCCGAATACCTCACCGGCGGCGAGATACCGACGGTCAAACCACGGTCGTCGTTGTTGAGCGCGGGGAACGGTGCTGACATGTGGGACTCGGTGTCAGTGACCGTGGGTTTTAAAATGGATTTTTTCTTTTTTTAGAAATGGATGAATAGTGTTAGGTTTCGTTATTTTTGTGTAGAATTAAATAGAGCTCCAAAAATTATGAAAATTTTTGTGTGACCTCTTTGTGATGTAAACTATTTAGGAAAAATATTAAATGTTGATTTTTAGTACATTTTGAATGTGATAAAAATTGCTCTAATTAATTAATAAATGATTTCCATGATTTTTCTAGGCTTTATTATTTATCCAAAAATTATGAAAATTGTTTTGCCACTTAGTTATCATGTGATAAGCCTTCACAAAAAAAATTTAGCTCATTTGGAGAAAGTTGATTTATTTCATATCTTTTAATTAAATATTTAATTCATAAAAGCAAATAGTAAACCTTAATGACTTAGGTTTTGTTTGAATTTTTGATTGAGTGATGATCTTGGGTTATTAGTATAAAGTGATCCTTGGTACTTAAAGTAAGTGTTTGAATTTACAAAATGGTTTAAGTAGTTGTTGGCTTGTAACTGTACCACGAAGGAAAGTTGTATTCAAGTTATTAATTTTGCATCCATCATCAAGCAACATGTTTTATATCTCGCATCATATTAAACATGGCATTGTTACTACGTGTAGTGAACGAAAGCGAGAACGTGGTAGTCAATCAAGTTGTGGAGGAAGTTAATCCGTCTGTTAAGGTCAGTTTGATATTTGTGGAACGTATCCAGAACCTGACTTTTCCGTCAATCAAGGCAAGCCCCAGATGCATTTAAACCTACCTTGTGTTTTACAAATTTATATCACTTTTGCTTTTCAATACTGCATTAAGTGATTAGGAGTTAAGTGAAAACCTAATTGGTGCATTGCCGACCTTGTTTTTCCATATCAACCTTGTTACCAGTTCAATTCAAGAATGCCTAATTATACTTAGCCATGCTTAGACCGATAAAAGTCGGGTGATTACCTGTCACCTATGAGATATTACATGGGATTTTGATATGATTGGTTACTTATGTTATCATGAGATATGAGCATGTGGAGTAATAAATCTAGACCGGGCGAACTCGATGTGTGAGAGCCACAGGACATGGAGGTCTTATGAGCGGGTTCTTTCCACCTATGTCGATTAAGAACCGTCCGTTGTTGAATTGCATGAGGTGAGACTTTGTAGTACTAGCCACATACTCTGATAAGCCTTAACTTGGCTATTCTATTACGAGAATGGCTACTCACGTACTGGGAGTGGAGAGATGGCGAGAATAGCATGTACCCACATGGCAATGGGCTGGATTGGTGGAGTACTGTATTCTCGGGTGGCGCGGACCCATTCTTGTTTTAGAGGATCTGAGAGCAAGTTGGTATATGTAGGTTAGGGACCTGCATATGTCATGTGGTTGGGAATCCCCAGCTGGGTTATAATCGGTTTGAATCGTCGTTGCTCCTTGGTTATGGAGACTCAACTCACTGTTCATCATCGTAGTTAATAAATGAAACTTGAGTAAGATTTGAGAAAGAGTTTGATATGAAGTTCATGATCTCATTACAGATCATGGCAGATTCATATATGTTTTTATGAAGATTTAAATGTTGAAAGAAAGAATTTGGTTAAAGAGCTTTTATGTAAAAAACTTTGTTTATTGCTAAAGCCATACCTTGAACCCCTAGCCTGCAGTCCTGAGTCTTATCTATTGTTATTTCAGTTAAGTCTTATTGAGTACTTTTGTACTCAGGGTTCGTTGACCCTTGTTGCAGGTGAGCCTCATGAGCAGGTCTGCTTTGGACCATGCTACATGACTGTTGTTCAAATCGATGATGATAAGTGAATGTGTGACCCTTGGGCAGGGTACTTATATTGTGTGTTTTGTATTATGTTACTAATGCCACTCCACTACTATGGTTTGTAATAATTATCAAACTTAGTTTGTAAGGTTTGAAACAACTGGTTTGTAAACTATGTTATTGTAAGACTTCTGCTATTTTACTCTGATGTAGATATTTGAATAAATGTTGTAATACTGCAATGACTCTATAATGGGATCCTGCTCAGAAATCGTGGATGATTCGGGGTTCCCCATGGACACTCGATAGTCTTCTTAAGTTACTGGGAACATATGCATAGTCGTCAGAGGTCATTGGATAGTGACAGGTGCATATGGGCCCTATAAGTTAGGAGGTTCTGCCACACTAGGCGTCGGGGTGTTCTGGATCGGACCTTCTAGGATGCGGGCGGACGACTCATGGACATCGTTGATGAAGACCCTGCTTGGAGATGGATCCCTCCTGGCAGCCAATTTTGTAAGAAAATCGGTGGCATCGTTGTCCCTTCAAGGGACATGATGTAGCTCGATCCCCTAGAATTTGTCCTCGAGCTTGCGCACCTCTTGGCAGTATGCTACCATGAGGGGGTTTTTGTAGGAGGACTCCTTCATGACCTAATCAACGACTAGCTCTGAGTCACCATGAACGTAGAGTCGCATAGCACCGAGCTCGATGGCGATGCATAGTCTATTGATGAGGGCCTCGTACTCCGCAGCATTGTTTGAGGCTAAAAAGTGGAGGCAAATGGCATAGCGGAGCCTACTCCCATCTAGGGAGATCAGAACCACTCCAGCCCCCAAGCTGGGCACCATTACAGACCTGTGGGGGGTACGACCCTAGATACCGATGGTAGACCACATGGGTTGCGCCCCTAGGGGTGGCCTAGCCCACAAGAAGCCTTGCAAGGCATGACTCTGCTCGGCGCCTTCCGCAAGGCATTGGGAAGATAGCCTGAAGATACTACGAGATCTGTTAGGATATGTATGATCACAAGATTCCTGTAATTAGTTATTACTTTCCGGTTATCTCTCAGATCTAACCGACTTGTAACCCTGCCTCCCAGACTATATAAGGTAGACAGGGACCCCTCTAAAACCACGTCATATCATATGATAGCTAATACAAACTAACAGACCACAGGAGTAGGGTATTACATCATACTGATGGTCTAAACCTGTCTAACTCATGTGCCTCTGTTGCTTTCTTGTTCTTGATCTCGCGCTCCTATACCAATCAATCTACCTTTGTGGGATACCCCTCAGAGGACTGCCAATGATATTCTATCGATAGTTGGCGTGCTAGGTAGGGGCTAGCATGCTATTTCCTTGTCGAATAAGATGGCTTTTTCCACAGGCTCTTCGTCCCTCCCACAGCCCGGCCAAATCTTCATGGTCGGATCCATCTCGTGGGTCATCAACGCCGACGAAGTCGGAGAGCTCCTCGAGCCAGTGTGGATCCGCTCTGTGCCGACCACCCTCGCACCTGCAACTGTAGATCCGATCTTGGATCCACTTCTAAGGTCGCCTTCATCAATGACTTGCTGTTCGCTTCCTCGTTATCAAAGGAGGCACATCAACAATGATGATCTGATCAAATCCATCGATCGGGTCAGCCTGAAGCTCGCCGATTGCCTCTCCGTCGCCGAATCAGCTCTGGACACTTTCATTTGGCGCCGACCACTCTCTGATCTAGATCTATCAGAAGCTACTCGGCAAACTCCGGGGGTTATGGCCCTACCCTTCAGACTCGCCAACACCACCGCCACGTACCAAGACACCCTGAGGGCCAAATTCACCGACTAGGTGGGGGATATCCATCCTCTCGCCAACTAGATCATCGACCAGCTCTCGCCGATGGTCAACATGCTGCACGCCAGCCGATGCCCCAGAGCATCCCTCCAAACCATCTTGGAGGAAAGTCTAGACTCTGAATCTCAGGGCTCCACGGAGACCCTCGCCAAAACCTTCACCGAGCAACCTCCTCTCCCGCCTTTTCGAGGTGGTGCCATCTTCAACATTAGTATCGATAGCCCCCCTCGGAACGGCGAAACCAATGAGGAACACGCCACTCATGAAAACAGGAATGTCAACCGCATGCAGCGCCGTGAAAACAAGCGCGCCCTCACGATGGCTGAGGCCGCTTGCGACAACCAATTCGACTCGCAAGGGAGGCTACTTCATCGCAACCTTGATGAAGATTTTCTCCATGTCGATGGTCATGACGTCTATAAAACTCCAAGTGCTAACTTGGCCATAGCTACCAATGAGCTCACCCAGCTCCCACAAAGTCCTGAGGTTGCCAAGGTCGCTGCCATGCTAAAAGCGGCGCACTGTCAGGTCAACAAGATCTGCCAGGATCAAAGACCTTCATGCTCGACAAGCATGATTCATTGATCAGCTACGCCAAGATCCAATCACCGCCCTAGCCAAAGCCATTTCACCGACTAGTCACTACCCCTCCATGGTGGAGTTGGGGGCCACCGTGCCGAGCACCATCGCCAGCATGACTAGGAGGTCGAACAGGACGCTCGAGTGCACCTCAGCAATCTCCAGGATGCATGATGGCATATCGAGCAGTGTTGCTTTGGTCACCATGAAGATGAAGTACATCACCGCTAGGAGTACGAGTGAGAGTATGGTAACCCAGACTCAGCTCTAGAGCCGATCACCACCGGCAACGTCGTAGATGATGGAGCCGGTAATCCCGAAGGACCTTTGGCATTCACCAGGGCACTCTGAACACTCCAATGGCCACATGGTTTTAAAATCACTGGGGTCCAGCCCTATGAAGGAAGGATGAACCCAACCCAGTGGCTGTAGGCTTACACCATGGCTGTTTGCGCCACCGGAGGCGACACCAACGTCATGGCAAATTACTTCCCTGTCATGCTCATGCTAGCCGCCATGAGTTGGTTCACAAGCCTCGCCCTAGACTCCATCGCATCTTGGGAAGAGCTGAAGAAAGTTTTCACCGACAGCTACATGGCTACATGTACGCGTCCGGGAACCAAGCATGATCTCAACCACATCACCCAAAAGCCGTCCGAGCTCCTTCATAGCTATATTAGACGCTTCTCTGAGATGAGGAATTCTATTCCCAACATTATAGAAGCTGAGGTCATCACTGCCTTTGTCCGAGGACTTCACCACCGCGAGCTTCGGTCCAAGTTCAACCGTAAGCCGCCTATAGGCATTGGCAAGATGATCACGACCACCAACCAGTACGCTAATGCTGAGGAAGAAGAGGTGCATTTCAATGAAGATACGGTCGCAAATCGCCCACCTCACCGCTATGATGACCGCCCCAATAACCGATGCCACAACGATCGCTGCTACGACGACTGCGGTTTCAACCAGGATAGTGGCCGTGATCAGCCAGAAGGGTTCAAGCCCGGTCAAAATCATCACCGCTGGTCAGACCACTTCATTGGTACTATTAATGAGCCTTGTGCCAAGCAGAACTACGACGAGCAATATAAGAAGATCCTTGATGGTCCTTGCCCTCTCCACAAGAACACAAAACATAAGATGAAAGACTACCTTGGCTTGGCCAAGGAGTTCCAGGACAAGAAGCTGGATGACGACGCCAATGGGAACGGAGGCCGCCGACCACCTAGGGGCAATAACAATGCCTTCTAGGATCATGACAAGGTGGTCGCCACCATCTTCGGAGGCCTTGCCTCCAATGAGAGCATAAGAGAACGAAAGCTCACCGCTCGACGAGTGCTCGCCGTCGCTTCAGAGGAAACCATGGCCAACCCTAGCTATTGCCCATGGTCTAAGGTCCCCATCACCTTTAGTAGGGCTGACCTGTGGGCGGACATACCCTACACTAGGTGTTTTCCCCTTGTCCTTGATGCGACTATCCAGAAGGTACTCTTCAGAAAAGTCCTCGTCGACGGTGGGAGCGCTTTGAACCTACTCTTTGTTGGGGCCCTAAGAGAGTTGGGTCTCAGGACAACAGATCTCACGCCCTCGGATTCCTCCTTCTGGGACGTGGTACCTAGTAGGGCATCTAGACCACTTGGAGAGATTACCCTACCAGTATAGTTTGGCATGGCAAGCAACTACCGCGTCGAGCATATCAACTTCTACGTCACCGACTTCGACACCGCCTACCACGCCATACTTGGTCGGCCGGCTCTGGCCAAGTTCATGGTCGTACCGCACTATGCGTATCTGGTGTTAAAGATGCCTTCGCCTGTAGGAGTCCTATCTCTATGCGCTAAACTCTCCATCGCTTACACTTGTGAGACAGAGAGTCTTGCCCTCGCTGAAGCCACCGACCTCTCCATCCAGATGGCTAGTGTAGTTGCCGAAGCAAAGATGGCACCCATCGATGACATAGAGATCCCAGAGCTGGAGCTTCCTCATGCTTCTGCCAAGTCCAAGGAAGTCAAGGAGGTTGGCCTCGGCCTCGACGACCCCTCCAAGACTGTGTAGATCGGGGCTCACCTTGACCCCAAATAGGAAAGCACACTCATCTCCTTCCTATGTGTTAACGCCAACATATTTGCTTGAAAACCTATAGACATGTTGGGGGTACCAAGGGAGAAGATCGAGCACTCCTTGAATGTCTCGCCGACCGCCAAGTCAGTCAAGCAGAAACTCTACCGATTCACGCCAGACAAGAAGGAGTCTATTAGGGTAGAAATAAAATGGCTCTTAGCTGCCGGATTTATAAAAGAAGTGTATCATCCAGATTGGTTAGCTAATCCTATTCTCGTTTGAAAAAATAATAAAGAATGGAGAATGTGTGTTGATTATACTGATCTTAACAAACACTGCCCTAAAGACCCCTTTGGCCTGCCTCAGATAGACGAGGTTGTAGACTCCACCGCCGGCTACAAACTACTCTCCTTTCTTGACTATTACTATGGCTATCATCAGATCTCCCTCAAGGAAGAAGACCAGGTCAAGACGTCGTTCATCACACCTTTCGGTGCATACTGCTACACCACTATGCCCTTCGAACTCAAAAACACTAGGGTGACCTATCAAAGGGCTATCCAGATGTGCCTCGACCAACAGATCGACCACAACATCAAAGCCTACATCGATGATGTGGTCATCAAGACCAAAACCGCCGACAATCTTATCGCCAACCTTGAAGAAACTTTCTCCAACTTGAATAAATACCGATGGAAGCTAAACCCTTCAAAGTGCATCTTTGGAGTTCCATCCGGTATACTGTTGGGCTACATCGTTAGTGCTCAAGGCATCGAACCAAACCCTGACAAGGTCTCCACCATCACCAACATGAAGCGGCCGACATGCGTCAAGGATATACAGAAGCTTACAGGCTGCATGGCTATGTTAAGTCACTTCATCTCGCGCCTCGGTGAAAAAGGGCTACCTTTCTTTAAGCTCCTTAAAGCCTCCAAGTGTTTTTCCTGGTCAGAGGAGGCAGACACAGCTTTTAAGCAGCTCAAGTTGTTCTTAACAAAACCTTCGATCATGACAGCGCCATGGCCAGATGAAACTCTGTTGATCTACATCGCTGCCACTTCTCGCGTCGTCAGCACGGCTATTGTCATCGAACGCAAAGAGTCTAGGCATGCCTACAAGGTGCAACATCTGGTATACTTCTTCAGCGAGGTGCTTAATGAGCCCAAAACTCGTTATCCTCAGGTATAGAAGCTGTTATATGCAATTCTGATTACATTGCGAAAGCTCCGACACTACTTCAAGTATTACAAGATTGCCATGGTTACCGAGTTCCCTCTGGGGGACATTCTCTACAACAAAGAGGCCAATAGCCGCATCATTAAGTGGGCTATTGAGCTCGGCACTTACTCCATTGAATTTAGAAGCAGACCTACCATTAAGTCATAGGCGCTTGCTAATTTCATCGCTGAGTGGACTGAGATCCAAGAACCCATTGCCACCACTTGCCCCGAGCACTGGGTGATGTATTTTGACGGTGCCCTTAACATCAGTGGTGCCGCCACGGACATTCTGTTCATTACGTGGACCAAAGATAAGCTCCGCTATGTCCTCCGAATACACTTTCCGTCCTCCAACAATGCCATAGAATACGAAGCATGTCTCCATGGTCTACGAATAGCTATCGAGCTCGGCGTCAAATGACTTTTGGTGTACGAGGACTCCGTGCTGGTTATCAACCAGCTCAACAAAGACTGGTCCTATTCTAGTGAGAAGATGGACGCATACTGCGCCAAAATCAGGAAGCTTGAAGGGAAGTTCTACGGTATCGAGTACCACCATGTGGTATGAGATCAAAATCAACCAGCCGACCAGCTCTCAAAAATAGGTTCGTCTCGCGCCGCGGTTCCACCAGGGGTCTTCGTGCAAGATCTCCTAGTGCCATCCATTAAAGAAGAAAAGGAAGTTGAGGAGGTTTCCCCTGCCGAGCAGTTGGTACTTGCGGTGCCTTCGCCGATCACCGATTGGAGGGAGCAGTTCATCAAGTACCCCACCAACTCTGAAGTACCCACCAACAAGACCGACACCAAACACCTAATCTACCAAAGTAAGCACTATGTGTTGGTAGATGGTAACTTGATGAGGAAGAGTGCTAAGGAAGGGGTATTGTAGAAGTGTGTCCCTCAAGATGAAGGAGTGAAGCTGCTTCACGAAATTCATTCTGGTTCCTGTGGCAATCACGTGGCCTCGAGAAACCTAGTTGGCAAAGCTTTCCGAGCTAGCTTCTACTGGCCCACGGCCATCTCTAACGTAGAAGACCTCATCCGGCGCTGTGAAGGATGTTAGTTCTTCGCTAAGCAAATACACGTACCGGCATAGGAACTGTAGACCATCCTAGCTTCTTGGCCTTTCGCATGCTGGGGACTGGACATGATTGGGCCTTTCAAGTCAGCGCCAGGAGGTTTCTGGTATGTATACATCGCCACTGATAAGTTCTCCAAGTGGATCAAGTACAAATCGCTCGTTTTAGCTACTGCAAAGAAAGCAGTCGACCTCTTTGAAGATATCATACACAGGTTTGGTCTCCCGAATAGCATTATCACCGACCTCGAAACCACATTTACTGGCCATCATTTTTGGGACTTCTGTGAAGACCGATGCATCTCCGTTAAATACGTTTCCGTTGCTCATCCTAGAGCTAATGGCCAGGTTGAGCGGGCTAATGGTATGATCCTTGACGCCCTCAAAAAGAGGCTATATCAGAAAGAAGAAAAACATCCGGGCAGATGGCTCAAAGAGCTACTAGCTGTGGTATGGGGACTACGCACTCAAGCTAGTCACAGTATTGGTGTGTCTCCATATTTTTTGGTCTATGGCTCAGAGGCCATACTACCAGCAGATGTTGCCTTCCGAGCACCTAGGGTGGAAAATTATGTTGAAGAGCAAGCCACGGCTATCAGGACAGAGGACATTGACTGGGCTGAGGAAGAACGCCTGATCACCTACGTTCGCACAGCCAAGTATCTAGAAGATCTGCGAAGGTACTATAACCGCAACGTAAAAGGTCGTTCATTCACTGTTGGCGACCTTGTTCTCCGAAGAAAACAAAAGACCGAAGGGTTGCACAAGGTTTCTTCCCCTTGGGAAGGGCCCTATGTCCTCAAAGAGGTCACCCAACAGGATCTTATCGCTTATGTGACTTAGATGGGATTGATGCTCCAAACTCATGGCACATCGAGCACCTTATACGTTTCTCCCCTTGAAACGCTCCAGATATGTACTCTCCATTTTATGATGAATAAAGTTTTGGTCTCCATAATTTGTCTCCATTTTTTCCCCTTTAACTTTTGATCTCCACGTACGGTCGCCGAGCATTACGATATTCCATAACGATCTCCAAAATCACCGAACAGTTTTCTCCAAAATCGCCGAACGATTTCTCCAAATCGCCGACCACGATTTCGTCGAACAAAGTTCTCCAAATCTCCAAAATCTCTGAACGGTTCTCTCCAAAAAATGCCGAACGTTTTCTCCAAAATGCTGACACATTTTTGCCAAAAAACACCGAATAATTTTTCTCCAAACACGTCTCCTCCAAATCGCCAACGTGTCTCGCCACATGTTTTTCTCCAAACCGCCAAATAATTCACTGTAAACCTTTAAATAGATTTCACCGATCAGCGAGCAGCCTACTTTCTTTTCTGTTCTCTTCGGAGAAGACCCAGCCTCCAATCTCTCCCTACACGTGCCATGGGCTCCGCGTCTGCGTTATGGGTGGTCGGCTGTGGTTCCTTGGTCATGCCTGTTTTTCCTTCACGTGCACGGGCTCTGCACTCGACGTTATAGATTATGGGCTATCCGAGGCCAAGAGCTCAGAGCAGAATTTATTGCTCGGACGCCATTTATGCCATCTACAGTCATTTCGATAACTGTCGAGCAGCATATGTTTCGCTCTTTTCTCTATGGAGAAGACCCAGTTTCTGATCTCTCCCTACATGTGCTATGGGCTCCACGCTCTGCGTTATGGGTGGTCGGCTGTGGTTCCTTTGTCACGCCTGTTCCCCCTACACGTGCTCGGGCTCCGCGCTCGATGTCATGGACTATGGGCTAGCTGAGGCCATGGGGGTTAGTAGCAAACTAACTGCTCGGACTCTACTTATACTCCATATAAATATCTTATGGTCATAACTATGAAGATTTTTTTGCCGAAATACAATCTAACTGCATACACATGCACTTTATAACATTTATCGTATATATAAGTGTTCTTGCACTTTCGCGCGTTCTAATTGCATTGCACAGAAATTACAGATGATATCAGCCAAGCAGATCATTGGGCTACGTCACTGCCATCCATCTCACCAAACAGATCTATGTCGTCGGTCAGTTTCTTCGCTGCGTCCTCCACCTCATCCTTCAGCTTCTAGGTCTCCGCATCACTCAGTCCTTTGGCGAAACCGCCCCCTATCGACTGAACGTCGATGGTTGGATAGTGGGACCAAACAACCGCAAGGACATGAGTAGCAACGGTCATAATGGCGTCGTGGTTGAAGATCTTGAAATTCTGCCATGCTGCCTTGCACCTCTAGATGATGGTATCTGACCCTTGCCTCCTACCGTCAAGTCAGGGTGCCATTTCTGGGTCGACGCAGTCAAGCACTGGTTTTATTGCAGTAACTACAGCATTGAAGTTGTCTTTTTAGACCTAGGCTTCCTGCACCAGCACATCAAATTGTGCCTTGGCTTTACAACGATAACCTGCAAACGTTATAATGTTCCAGCATACCAGAAAAATACTTCAGCAGTAATTCCGACTAGGAGGTATTCACCTTTCAACTCCTTGACCAGTTTGTTTGCTCACTCTGACTCTTTTGCTTTATCTTGTTGGATTTGCTCGACAGTCTTGCAAAGCTGGACGAGCTCCGCATCTCGCTCTGCAAGCAAAATAGTTATCACCTAAAAGATGGTTGTTCAAACAAATACAAAGTATATTCGCTGATAATCATACCTAAGTTCTGATCGGTTAAGCTTTCCAGCTACTAGTTTTTCTTTTCCAACTGATCGGAAGCATTTTTTAGTTGTTCTAACGCAATGGCCAGCTGCTCGGTTTTCTTCTGTAGTTGTTCAGATGCTGATGCCAGCTGATCGGATTTCCTCTGTAGCTGCTCGGTTGTAGCTACCAACTGCTCGGACAGAACCCCCTTCTGATGTTCCAGGTCCTCTGGATGTTCTTCTCATATAGGTTCATTGCCTCCTAGAGTTTCTTGTTCTCTTCGGCAAGGGGCTCCATCCTCTTTATCAGTTGATGCCGCTGCTCGGCTGTACACGTTATACACTATGGATGTACAATGCCAGTGATGAACTTCGATCTCCAACACCATTTATTAATATTATAATTGTAGTACTAACCTCGATTTGAGTCATTACTCCAGCTACCGTGGATCTCAGCCTCTTCATCTCCTTGGTGGTGTTTTCTTCCTTGATAACTACCACTTCTTCCCCGCATTTTTAGATAATCCAGATGGACTGGGGTTGAGGTTCGGCTCGCTCGATCTCCTCAACCTCGTCCTCTTCCACCGTCGCTCGAGGCACCACTAGGGGGCTCTATGGCCGGACAGTGGTTCTGACCATTCCTGGCGTCGCTACGGGCGATACAATTTGCTCCTCGGCTATCGTCGGACTTGCTTCCCTAGCCTCTGGTGCATTAATAGCAGCTGTAGCTTCCACTCACAAAGTATCGATGGTTTCAGTCATAGCCTCGATCACTATCGCCGACGCGCCTGTTGCTTGCGCCAATGGTTTGCCATCACCGAGACCGCCAGCAGCGGCAACTAACCTCTCTTCTGGTTGCCAAGCACTCAGGGACTCTAGGACAGGAGCAGTCGGTGTTGTTTCTACCATGGGTGCGGTCCTCGGTGTTGCTCTGCATAATGTCGGCTTGTCGGTATTCAAAAGAGGTCAAGGAACAACATTACTACTACAAAACAAATATACTCACAGTTTGGTTTTCTAGTTCAACTTCTTGAACCGGCGATACCTGCCTGATCCTCCAGGTGCAGCTACGTGGTCCACCTCAGTGCTCTACTGGGGAGGTTCCCGCTCTTCTACAGAAGATCGCCAATCCGTTTGGTGTTTCAGAGCCCTCTCCACATGCTGCTCCGAGGTTACTCCCGTTTGTTGCTCGAGGACTCTAGTCGTCTGCACCGCTGGGACTTCCGTTGTCAGTTGTGTAGGAATCTCTTTCGCTCTCTGAACGGGGACTTCAGCATGGAGCGGTGGCTCCTTCATGCTCAGCGGATGCGCTGTCAGGTCTTCATCATCATCAGACCACTCCAACACTGCAGTCCTTCGTGGTCGAGTAGCCTGGTCATCACCAAGCAAGATGCTGCCCGGTTTGTAGGAAGCGGTGCCCGCCGTCTTTCTCCTCTTTCGAGTGGCTCGTCTACCGCTGGCCTTTTCCCATGGATTTTCTCGGATACTGGGGATGCACTATCCGATGGGGTGCTCAGCCCCTCCTCTTTGGGCTACGACGATTGTTGGCTATCTACTCCTATCAGCCATTCACTCCTCGGTACACCCGAGAAGTATACGACTCTATCCTGCGAGTGGATCTTTTTACAGGTGAATGAGTCCAGATGTTTGGAAATGACGATAGATTAAAAGCATTAGGAACATAATGCTAAGACATTTACCTAGGGTGGCTGGTTACTGCAGTTGAAGGGTTTTGAATACCCTAGCATGTTGAATGAGACATGCGAAGTGAATAGCTCTGCAGCTCGCTCTTCGATAACCTCCTTCAATTGCATATCCGGTTTCTCCCAGGTACCATCAGTTTTCCCTTTGAATTCAAAGGCAGGATGGGCTCTCTCCTTGCAGGGTTGAACACGGCGCGATATAAAACTCACTACCACCAATCCGCCGTTGATATTCACATCCTAGATTAAGTCAAGAAGCTCTTTCACTTGGTCCATATTAGCATTTCTTGGCATCTCCAACCAGCTCTTTTGGTTCTTCGGGATGTGATCAGGGTCGCAGCGGATGGTTGGGCCAGTCTGCCTTATGTAGAACCACCTTGTGTTCTAGTTTTTCAATGATGTGTTTAGTGGCACAGTAAGATATTCACCTGCCATTCCATCACACAGTTGAAGGTATACTCTGCTGACCACCTTGGAACCACCACCGCCTCTCTTCTTCAGCCAGAATAGATAATGGAAAAGGTTGAAGTGGGGAAGGATACCAAGGAATGCCTCACAGAAGTGGATAAAGATAGAGATGTGAAGAATGGAATTTGGGTGGAGATTGCACAAACTGACTACCCATAGCTCCAACAAATCCCTAAGGAATGGATGAACAGGGAATCCCAACCCATGCCAAAAGTAATCTTCAAATACCACAACTTCGTCGGTATGAGGTGTTGGAAAGGGCTCACCGAGGGCCGGCCGCCATCCGGCGGTCGCATGGTTAGGAAGAACGCCTACCTTAACCAGTCTGTTTAGCTCCGCCTCTCTAGTGCGCGATGGCACCCACTCTTCATCCCTCCAGGCCTCGATGCCCACTTTCTTCGGGCTCGTCTTCTTCGATTTCACGGCTCCCTTCTTCGGCGCCATCCTTCAAATGCCGATTAGGGTTTGGCGGTGGAGGCAGATGTGCCTGTGAATATGGAAATGCGGGAGTATTAGAGAAAGACGAAGTGGCAAGGGTGGGAGTGGGGACTGCGGCAGCGCAGTTATAAAGCACTTTCCCCACTCTTTCTTGGATCCGAGGGTTTTTGGGAAATCGTTCTCGTGATCTACGCTACTCCAAATTCTCCAACGCGGTTTAATGGGCCACAACCTGGGCTTTCACGCAACCATAGCCCACGTCATTCATTTATCATTGTCGTTTGTTGTTACTCGCCGAATAACCGCTGATTTCTCTACAATTTATCGAGGCTCAGTAACCATTACTATATAGCCGTTACTCTAATTTTTTTCACCATGATTTGATTGCTCTGGTATATCCGCTTACAGCTCGGGGACTGGCTAACTGCTCAGCTGGTCGTCTGTTATTTCTTCTACTTTGGACCCTGGCAACACGTGACTACGTCACCTACTATCAGGCTCAGGGACTAAGTGGGCACACTTTACCTTGTGGTGAATGTGTTTCGTCTTGTTTCGGAGCTTCTCCTAGAGACTAGCTAACTGCTCAGCTGGTCATCTATTATTTCTTCTACTTTGGACCCTAGCACCACATGACTATGCCATCTACTGTTAGGCTCAGGGACTAAGTGGGCACACTTCACCTTGCGGTGAATGTGCTTGATTTTTCTAGAAGACTCCGTTACTCTGGAAACCGAAGAAGATTATCCCCTTTCCTCGTGGTTGGACTCTAAGTGGTCACACTTGGTCCACTAAGAGGAAATTTTCAATTCTAGACTTGAGCTCCTTACACCCTTATGGCAAGCCGTGCTTGGGTCATGCTGCTCAGCGATGGTCCACGCTGCTTGGCTATGATGCACGCTGCTCGCCAACTGCTCATAGCTACTCGGTGACTCATCACGGTGGTTGGACCATGAGTTGGACTGCTCAACTTTGGTTTGCACCTGCTTGGACAAGCTCAAGACGGCGTTGCACAATGGGTACAAGGCACTCAAGGACTAGTTGTGGGGGGTATGACCCTAGATACCCATGGCAGACCACATGGGTTGCGCCCCTAGGGGTGGCCTAGCCCACAAGAAGAAGCCTTGCGAGGCATGACTCTGCTCGGCGCCTTCCGCAAGACATCGGGAAGATATCCTAAAGATACTATGAGATCTGTTAGGATATGTATAATCATAAGATTCCTGTAATCAGTTATTACTTTCTGGTTATCTCTCAGATCTAACCGACTTGTAACCCTGCCTCTCGGACTATATAAGGTGGGTAGGGACCCCCTCTAAAATCACAGCATATCATACGATAGCTAATACAAACCAACAGACCACAGGAGTAGGGTATTACGTCATACTAATGGCCTGAACCTATCTAACTCGTGTGTCTCTGTTGCTTTCTTGTTCTTGATCTCGTGCTCCTCTACCGATCAATCTAGTGGGATACCCCTCGGAGGACTGCCGACGATATTCTGTCGATAGGACCCATCGAAGTACATTGTCTAGTACTCGTGGGTAACGTCTAGGGTCGGTACCTATACCTCTATCCATTTGGTGACAAAATCCATGAGAGCCTAAGATTTAATGGCAGTACGGGGGATGTACCTCATGTCATGGCCCATGAGTTTGAGTGCCCACTTAAAGATCCATCCCGTGGCATCACGGTTGCAGATGATGTCCTCGAGTGGGTATGAAGTGACGACCGTGACTTCGTGGTCGGTGAAGTAGTGCAGGAGCTTCTGGGTCGCCATTAGCATGGTGTATAGGAGTTTCTGCACCTAGGGGTACCGAAACTTAGGGTCGGCGAGTACTTCGCCGACGAAGTATACGGGCCGCTAGACTATAAGCTGGTGTCCTGGTTCCTCCCTTTCGATGACCAGCGCGGTGCTTACCACATGGTTGCTGGTCGTGGTGTAGAGGAGAAGGGGTTCTCCTCGTTCAGGAGCGACAAGGATCGAGGCTGACATTAGGGATGCTTTGAGGCTCTCTAGGGCCTACTGGGCTTCCTTAGTCCAGATGAAAGTGTCTGTCTTTTTAAGGAGCTTGTAGAGTGGCATCCCTCATTCCCCGAGCTAGGAGATGAATCGACTTAGGGAAGCCAAATAGCCAGTGAGCCTTTGCACGCCCTTGACATTGCGTATGGGACCCATGTTGGAGATGGCCATGATTTTTTTTGGGGTTGGCCTCGATGCCGCGCTTGGACACAATGTTCCTAGCAGCTTCCCCTTTGGAACCCCAAAAACACATTTTTTAGGAGTCAACCTAATGTTGAACCTTCGAAGGTTCATGAACGTCGCAGCCAAGTTTGTGATCAAGTCACAGGCTTGAGCTGTTTTGACCACTATGTCATCAACATAGACGACGATCATTGGTCTTGGCCGCTCGATTTGGTCAGGCTGATCGAGTGGGTCGATTTGGTCAGTGAAGCATTGCTACATGCACCTCTGGTAGGTGGTGCCAGTGTTCTTCAAGCCAAATGACATGGTTACGTAGCAATACGAACCATACGGGGTGATGAATGAGGTTGCAAGCTGATCAGACTCTTTCATCATGATCTGGTGATAGCCTGAGTAGGCATCCAAAAAGAAGAGGGTCTCGCAACCCAAGGTGGAGTCAACTATCTGGTCTATGCATGGCAAAGGAAAGTGATCATTCGGACATGCTTTGTTAAGGCCCATATAGTCAACGCACATTCTCCACTTCCCAGTCTTCTTTTTAACAAGAACAGGATGGCAAGCCAGTCGGAGTGGAATACCTCTCTAATGAATCTGGCTACAAGGAGTTTGGTGATCTCTTTGCCTATGGCCCTACGCCTCTTGTCATCGAAGCGATGCAGGCACTGCTTGATAGGCTTCGAGCCTGGGATGAGGCATAGTGCATGCTCGGTGACCCCCCATGGTATGCCCAGCATGTTAGAAGGCTACCATGCGAAGATGTCACGGTTGTCACGCAGGAAGTCGATGAGCTCGCGTTCCTATTTGGCCAGGAGCTGGGTCCTAATCCGAACCGTCTTGGTTAGGTCGGTGGGTCGATTCCCACCGCCTTGGTTTCCTTGAGCGGTCATAAGGCCATCGAGGAGGTTGGTTGGTTGTAGTCTAGGACTACCGGGATTGATGATTCCTCGAGCTACGGGAGCTCGAATGAGTTGTCGACCATAGTAGCGAGCTCATAGTGCTTGTGGTTGCACGTGAAGGCATGCGAGAAGGTGCTACTCACAGTGATGACACCATTAAGTCCCGACATCTTTAGCATGAGGTAGGTGTACTTGGGGATTGCCATGAATTTGGCATTGCATGGCTGCCCCAAGATGGCGTGGTAGGATCCTGGAAAGTCCACCACTTTGAAGGTGAGGACCTCAGAGCAGAAGTTGGCTTGGCTGCCGAACATGATGGGCAGGTCGATCTACCCAAGTAGGTATGCCTGCACACCTAGGATCACTCCATGGAAGGGAGAACTCACTAGGCGTAGCTCCAATCGAGGGATGCGCATGGCGTTGAGGGTGTCGACGTAGAGGATGTTGAGGCCGCTGCCTCCGTCCATCAGCACCTTGGTGAGGCACTTCTTGTAGATGATGGGATCCACGATGAGCGGGTAGCGTCCTGGTCTCATGATGTGGGAGGGATGGTCCCTCTGATCGAAGGTGATTAGAGATTTTGACCGGCTGAGGAAGGAGGGGACGGCCGTCTCAGCGGCGCATGCTTCCCTATAGCGTACCTTGTGTTGGTGCTTGAACTAGATGGCGTCGGATCCGCCAAAGATCATGATGCATTCATCAGCATTGGGGAAACCGTATCCATCCTTGCCCACTGTGCCTCCTTTCTTGGCTGCTGCGTCATTGCCATCCCCTTCTTTCAGCCCACCGGCCTATCATAGGAAACATTTGAGGAGCTCACAGTCCTTGTAGAGGTGTTTGATGGGGTAGGCGTGGTTGGTGCATGTGCTATCCATGAGCTTATTAAAATGGTTAGGCAGGCCCTGTTGGGGCTACTTGCCCATGTGGTCAGTTATGGCAACCAACATGGTGTTGTTCGGTCGGCGCCGGTCCTTTTTGTTCTTCTTGCCCCTCTATGTGGAGGGGCCCTTGTCTTGGTCCATGTGCATGGCCTTACCTTTGTCCTAGCCTTCATTGAAGACTTCTCTGACCACTTCCTCATCGGAGGTGTGGTTAGTGGAGACGTCAAGCAGGTCGCGGGTGGTACGGGGCTTCAGGCATCCAAGCTTGTAGATTAGGGACTCGCAGGTCATCCTGGAGAGGAATGCGCTGATGACGTCCACGTCGATGACATCAGGGAGGGAGTTGCATCGTTGGGAGAACCTGCGGATGTAGTCCCGCAGGGACTCGCTGGGCTCCTGCTAGCAACTCTTGAGGTCCCAGGAGTTCCCAGGGCAGACATACGTCCCCTAGAAATTCTCGACGAAGACCCTCTTGAGGTCCACCCAGTTGTGGATGTTGTCATGTGGGACGAATTCAAGCCATGCCCAAACATGTTCCCCCACATAGATGGGGAGATACTGAATGATGAAATAGTCATCATCCACCCCTCCAGCTCGGTAGGCGAGCCAGAAATCTTCAAGCCAAATACCAGGGTTTGTCTCCTTGGTGTACTTGGTGATGTTGGTGGGTGGTCGGAAGCGCTGTGGCAACGGCGCTCTTCGGGTATGCCAGTCTAAGGACCACAGCCCTAGACCCTCAGGGCTAGGACTCCGGTCATCCGGTTGGCGACCATGCCTAGGACATGTTTCACCGCTCCCCTCGATGGTTCGGCCAGGATCCATGTCGCCTGCTCTTGCCGCCACATGGTGGACATCATCATCATGCCAGGCTCAATGCCAGTTGCTGACGATGCTACGAGCGTGCTGGTGCAGATCGGGCCACTCATGTACCGACGGTCGGTGGGGAGCATGCACCAGGTTGAACCGTGGTGTGGCTTTTGCCCCCCAAGCCGCTCCTGGTGGCTATAGCAGCGAGCAGATAGAGTGAAACATTTGGCGCGTCCCCGTTCCCCCGGTGGGGAGAGAGGGCACATGTCGGAGTCATGATGCAGAGCTTTCTGCCTGTTGAACAATGGTGGCTTCTACTAGAACCTAGAGGTTCTGGTAGACTACCCACTCCTAGGGGTCGACAGGCTCGGGAACGCCACGCAGAAGCAATGCCGCAACTACGATGTTCTAGCTAGTCCAAGCAAACTATGGGAGATCGTTCCCCTCATTATGATGTCATGTTGGACCTGACAGGCATGACACCGGGCACCACCCACCAGGCCATGTGCAAGGGGCGCAACATGCTGTACCGAATGCGTCGCCATAGGCAGCGGCTGGTTCTGCCACTGTTGTAGTAATTCCACGGTGTGTGCTTACGCAGACGCGAGGCCCCCCGCATGTGGGTCTATGGGGTGTGAGTCTACGTAGATTCCACAACCACTAGCGGCTATCCTAGAGCATCTGCCATAGCGCACTCCTAGGATGGACGGTGGCGAGGTGCCACGTCACCGATGCTAGAGCCATTGCTCTCACCCTCATCATCTAGGAGTTCGTGGAGAGTGGTAGGAGCGTAGCTCGCCATTCCCACAAATTCAGATGTGAGGGGGGATGGTGCCAGCATCCTTCACAGCCCCTGAGCGTACACATCCATGGGTGGTGCGAGGCCGTCGGGGAATCGAACGTACGATGTTCGTGGTGCGGGTAGTACGGTCCCTCCGAATGATCAGCGGGAGATAGTAGATAAAGAGTAAATTACAATATGCATATTACTTACAGCGGGGTTTAAGTAGAGAGTTTGCTTGGAATGGTGCGCAGATGCTGCGTTGTTGAAGTCGTGCGTCCCGAAGTCGATGGAGGGCGCCCCTCCGATGGGTGCCGGGACAAGTGCCTCCTCGCGGAGGTGTAGTACGCTAAGCCGGTCAGCGACAAAGTCTAGGCTTCCGAGGAGGACGGCCTGGGATGGCTTGAAGACAGGTGGAACCCACATCCCAATAGGTGGGAGCGCGGGAAACTCTAGTGAGCCTAAGCGAATCGAATCGCCAGAGCCCGCCACCACGAGGGTGGTGGAAAAGTGGCCATCTGATGACCAAAAAGTGTTGAACGTACAACGTCTTCCCCACGGACGACGCCAACTATCGATGCAGAAAGTGACCAACAAGTAAATATTTGTAGTTTTGCCATATGTTGTGATCAGAGGTGGCCAAGCACTCAATGACATAGGGTTTATACTAGTTCAGGCAATGTGCCCTACGTCCAGTTTGAGTCAGTTGGTGACTTTATTTCTGAGCCCAGGTGCTTAAAGTTTGCAGTGGGGTTACAAACAAGGAGAAGGATGGGGTGCATGAGAGGTCCGGTCAGCTCTGATCGGAAGGGCCAAGAGTGATAGGAGCTCCTCTATGAGCTAAGTGTTCAAGCATGTGCTTGAGGTCCGAACCTAGAGGTTCTATGGTTGTGAGCTAGTGAACTTGATCGATCTGGATTAACTTGTATGAACTTGAATCAACTTAGTCTCTAGGGAGAGAGCGCATCCCCTTCTATAGATGAAGGGGATGGCCTTACAAGTGAGAGGGATAGAGTTTGTATACTTCTAAGTCTTGTTGCCCATGCCGGTGGGTACAGGAGGATGGTAGGCGCCCACAACACTATTGGATGTTGGTTGTATGTGGGAGGTTATGTTGTCTTGTTTCGGGTATGGCAGATGTCAGCACCTGCATATACTGTTGATGCCCAGAGGCATGTGAGGAGTCTCACCATGTTCACTTGGTATGGTAAATCCTGGCGCCCGCAACACTGTCGATGCCCAGAGGCATGTGGGGGGCCTTATCGTATGGGAGTTAATGGTGCCCACAATACTATAGAGGAAAATGTCGGTGCTTACAATACCGTTTGTGTTAGAGCGGTTATAGAGTACTGTTCCTATAGGTGATAGGGTACAGTCCCTGGTATGATGGTTTGACTTAAGCACCTTGCCTTGCTTTCTCCGTTCGTTCCCTAGTCCCTTTCGGGTGGGTGTCCTCGGTTGGTTGGTCCTAGTCGGCTCTGGTTGCGCCAGTCGGAGAAGAGCAGTGAACAGGGTCTTTGCATACCCTGGTCAGAGATGTGGGGTCAGAGTCGAAGGTAGTGCTTTGCCAAGCCTTTTGGTCGGAGAGACCGTCTAGAGGCACTGGAGACTGAAGTGAGCGCTCTGGTTGGAGAGGTGGGCTAGAGTCAATAAGCAGGAGCTGTTTCTCCTTGACCTGACCTTCCGATCGATGACTGGACCGCCCTCCTAGACTGTTGTTTTAGACACTTGGGCCGGCCCATGAGTTGCACACTGTTTGCTTGGGCCAAGCCTTTGCAGGGAGGCTAGTCCATGAGAGACCCTGAGTTTATGAACCCGACAAATAGCTTCATATTCTGCTTGGTTGTTGGTAATCATTGGTTCAGTTAGAAGAGTAAACTCAAAACTTGCCCCCTAAGGTGAAATAATAACAATATCAATGCCACCACCTTGCTTGCATGATGATCCATCAAAGAATAACATCCAAGGCACTGGCTCTACATAATCAATGCTTGGCTTATGATGTTGGGTGACAAAATCGGCCATTATTTGTCCTTTGACTGCTTTAGCCAATTCATACTTCAAGTCAAATTCGAATAACGCGAGAATCCACTTTCCCACTCTCCCATTCAGTATTGGCATTGATAACATGTGCTTAATCACATCAGCCTTAGAAACAACCATACATTCGGCCGATAATAAGTAGTGTCTCAACTTAGTGCAAGAGAAATATAAGCACAAGCATAACTTTTCGGTGAGAAAATATCTTGTCTCTGGATCTAGGAGCCTTCTACTCAGATAGAAAACAACTCGCTCTTTTCCTTCAAACTCTTGCATTAAGGCTGATCCAATTGTCTTGTCATCAGCTGATATGTACAACTTAAAAGGCTTACCTTGCTAAGGAGGGACCAGCACAGGTGGACATTTCATATATTCTCTTATCTCTTCAAACACCTTTTGTTATATGTCACCCCACTTGAATTCTTTATCATTTTTAATTTCAACAAGGAAGAAAACAGCAAAACTCTCTCTGACAAATTTGAAATGAATCTTCTGATGTAATTAATCTTACCAAGCAGAGATTGTAACTCTGTTTTAGTAGTCGGGGGAACTACCTCATCAATTGCTTTTATGTTGTTTTGACCAACTTTGATTCCTCTCTCGTAGACCATGAAACCCAAGAATTGTCCAGCTGACACTCCAAAAGCACACTTATTAGGATTCATCTTTAGACCATGTTTCCTTGTGCATTCTAAAGTCTCCCGCAAATCAGCTAGATGCTCTTTGTACCCTTTGGATTTTATCATCACATCATCAATGTAAATTTCAACAATCCTGCTGATCAACTTATGAAAAATATAATTCATCGCCCTTTGATAAGTTGCACTGGCATTCTTCAGACCAAAGGTCATCACAACCCACTTGAATAAATCGATTGCACCAGGGCACCTAAAAGCGATCTTTGCTATGTCTTCCTCAGCCACAAAAATTTGGTTATATCCTGCATTGCCGTCCATGAAGCTAATAACCTTGTGCTTGGCTGCTGCATCTACTAACATATCAGCTATCGGCATCGGATAACCATCTATGGGTGTGGCTTTGTTCAGATCCCTAAAATTGATGCAAACTCTTAATTTTCCATTCTTCTTATACTTAGGGACAACATTCGATATCCACTCTGCATATTGGCACGGTCGGATAAACTTTGCTTCCAGTAACCTTTTAGTCTCCTTTTTGATATCATCAAGCATGTTCGGGTTGAATCTTCTTGGAGCTTGTTTAAACGGCCAATACCCAGGTTTGATTGACAACTGATGTTCAACAATTGATCGGTCTAGACCAGGCATCTCATAGTATTCCCAAGCAAAATAGTCTTTAAATTCCTTTAATAAATCAACTAACTCTCACTTATGCTCAGGATCCAACTTGGCACTTACATACGTCGGCCTAGGTCTATCTCCAGAACCAATATCTACTTCTTCTAATTCATCGGCCGACATGAAGCCATGTCCTAGTTTGCCATCTGTACCATCTATTGGATTATACATTAAGACAAATTTTCAAAGCCGACTGCTTGGATCGGCTATTGGCTTTCATTATTGACTCTAATGAAGCCTCCTTCCCATATCTTGCTAGAAAAGCATTCGAAGTCTCCTAGTTCCCAAAACACTAGATCAGTTGTTACGATACTCACAGACTCATCAGTGTGAACTAGCTCGACATCATCTCCATACCATTGAATCAAACATTGATGCATGGTCAATTGTACACAACAGTTCGCATGAATCCAATCACGACCAAGGAGTAAACTGTATGACCCTTTTCCATTGATGATGATGAATGTGGTAAGCAGAGTCTTACTCTCGATTGTTAGTTCGATGTTCATTGCCCCCCAGGTCTTAGACGCATTACCCCCAAAGTCCTGAAGCATTATGTCGGTCTCAATCAAATCTCCTAGTCTCTTACCAAGTTTACAAAAAGTGGTGTAAGGCATGAGATTGATAGAAGCACCTTCGTCCATCAACATCTTGTTCATCGCTTCCCATCAATAAAACCTTTCACATATAAAGCCTTTAAGTGCTGATGCTTGACTGGTTTATCAAATATTGCTTGTTGTATAACCGTCATCTTGGCAACTATCTCCTCATACTCCGATTCATCAAAATCTGAGTAAACTTCTTGATTCGCTAGAGCTCTAAACTCTGATGGCAACAGAAAAGCTATTTGAATATTAGCCGATGGTTGCCTTCTATCGGCTGTTTGCTTAGCACGCCATACTTGAGGTTTACTAGATGCTTGAGCCTGTTCCAACTCTCTGTTCCTTAGGTGTTGCACCCTTCTCTTCTGGCTTCTTGTCAAACCTCCTAGACACCCTTAGCCTTCCTACCAAACATATTCTCTCTCATTACTTTCTTCTTCATAATCAGCCCAATCTTGATCAACAACTCTTTTTCTAAGCCGATTATGAACATTCCCATGTTTTAAGCGTCGATCCATGTTATTATCATGATATGCTTCTTGAGCATGGATAGACCGGTGGTTGGCTTGAGATTGCCTAAACTCCCAATATTGATCGCTGCACTCTGGACAATTATTCTTGGTAGGCAACTTCAAACCTTCGTTCCAGCAATGTCTGAAGAAAGGAAAATTCCAATGTGATTCAGCTTGCTTTCTTTCATACCTCTCTTTTTCCTATTGACGCTGGTATTCTTGCTCTTCTAACCAATGCTGATAATCCTTTTCCTTCTGTCGCTGCCATTTATTCAATAGAATTCAAGATGTAACCCACAGCTTTGTCACCCCATCTTTTGACGTTTCTTCCTGCTCATATCGGCACTTTTGCTTGTCGTGACGTCTTGTAATTTCTCTGTATTCGTCAGTCGATATTTGCTTCTCGGGATCAACTGTTCCAGCTTCTCTTGATTTGTTCGATGTTAGGACCTTAGTCTTTCCTTTGAGCAGCCTAGCATCGACCATATTTTGATCTCCTAGGAAAGGATTATCATCAACTTTCATTTTTTGAGGCGTATCAAATTTGAGTCTTCCTTGCTGAATAGCCCTCTGTATATGCTGCCAAAAAATTATACATTCATTAGTGGAATGAGAAGTAGCGTTATGGAACTTGTAGAATTTCTTATTCTTCAACTGATCAGGGGGCAACATAACATGATTATCGGGTAGCTTGATCTCTCCCTTCTCAAGCAAGAAATCAAAGAGCTTGTCTGATTTTGTAACATCAAAGTCATAGCTCTCCTCGACTCCTCTTCCCCAAGGATTTGGCACCATTACTGTCTTTTTGCCCCAATTCCATTCAGCTACGGCAACCTCTTCTTCCTCATCTTCATAGCCGTCATCGACTAAATATGGACTATATGCTTCGTCCACTGTGGTACTCTTTTGGAATCGTGTATCTCTACACATACTCTCGGAATTGGCTATTGAGCACCACCACTCGTTGAGCCAACTGACCCAAGTTGTCAAATTCTTGTACTAGCTATTTTTCTTTCCATGTTGGCAGCATCCCTTGAATGGCCAAAGCAACTAGCTGATCATCAGCCAAGTTCAATGAGAAGCATAAATTTCTAGTGTCTCGGAACCTCTGAAGAAATTCAGTGCCCGATTCATTAGTTTTCTGCCTTATGGTTGTCAAATCGGTGATCTTCTTTTCTCTAGTCCCAGTATAGAAATATGTATGAAATTTCTTCTTGAGGTCTGCCCAATTGGCAATGGAGTTGACTGGCAGTGATGAAAACCAAATGAAGGCTGGCCTTGACTAGGATAAGGAAAAGAAACGAACTCGATGGGCCTCTTCAACGGATGCTTCGCCTAACTATGTAAGATACCGACTGACATGTTCTATTGTGCTTGTGCTGTCTTGGCCAGTGAACTTAGCAAACTCTGGGAGCCTGTAATTTGTAGGAAGAGCGACCAAATCATACCATTCTAGATATGGGCGTTTATATGAGAAGGTCAGGCCTTTTGGCTTTAGACGAACTGATTCATCATCATCTCGGTCACCTTTAGCAACAACTCGTCAGCATGTGAATTTGGATTTCTCTACACTTGTTGACCCATCTGTGGATTGAAATCCTATGTGTCTTGATACCCTGGATTCAAAATCATGTGAAGGGTGTTATAATCTATGCCATAATGATACCTCTGTGGAATCTCTATCTGCTAGATCCTTTGCTGGTTTGTCGCTTGAAGTCTCTGATTGTAGACATGAGGATCTATATCTCGACAGATCCTTTGAATTGATGGTGCTATTTTTTTAGTTGATGACGGTTTGTGGCCTGATGTGCCAAAATTAATCATCTAGTTCTGACCTTGCCCCGCTAGCTATTGCACATGCTGTACTGATGATCTAGGATTATACTTATCTGATTCGTAGTAGTACCTTGAGCTTGCTCAGATGAACTCTGAACTACCTAGACATCATCATTACCAACTGGTGCTGCTTCTTGATGGCTAGGACTGGTTTGATTAGTCCCTTGAGTCGATGGATGTGGAATGTTGTAATAAGTCGATCCAACCTAATCAACTGGAAACCCTTGAAACACCTCTTTCATGGTGTTATGGAACGTGTTCAAGAAAAATTCATTGTGGTTCGATATGGCATCGTGAATAGACTTGTTTATAGCTTCCATGAAGAAATGCCTGCCTTTAGTCTTATCTGCATCTATCTGCCCATGCAACAGAACTCTAGGTAGTGGATATTTCTGAACAATTATATTGTCATGTGTTTTGGTGTAGGACAACAAACACTTGTTCTGAAATTCTTCTATAGCTTTGCTAATGACATCTTTATCTCCATCAGGTAGGTCTTTGTGATGTACCATAAGGATGTCGTTGTTGTTGTGAACCGCCATAATGATTATGGGGTCCCACTGGGCGTACCAGAATGTGTGTCGGCACGAAATTTTGTCCCGTGCCGAGGGCACACGAGCAAGCCAGAAGGGTCTACATGATGGGGCTAGAGATCCGCCTAACTTCAATGTAGGGATTATCGATCCTACGCACTCCTCCCAAGATGTGACAGTCAATTTGACCCTACAATTGATAAGGAGAGAAAGCTAATCAGTAATTTAAGGTAGAACATGCAGGTGTTGCTAGACAGTCCCGAATGTGTGGCTCTGAGAGCCGATGTGGAAGGAAATCAACTGAAAAGCCGATTCCAGCATACTCATAAGAATAAATCAGTTAAAGCTCATGGTGTTGTGGAAGAAAAACCGGTTATCATTCAAGATGAATATTGTTATTTAGCCAAATATTAGTCAATGACAATAGGATGTCAACAATAATTAGTTTATACTAAGCCAATGACTACAAGTAACAGAATCCCTTTTTATATAAAAGAAGCAGCTCATCATCATTTGACCATTTAATAGAGATAAATCTAATGAACATATTAGATCTCATCTATCGTTATGACCAGTGGGGCATGAGGCAGAATCATGCAGGCCATAGAAACAACGATAAATTTGATGACCCTAACTTATTACTAATATCAGTGGGGACATAAGGTAGAATCATGTAGGCCATAATACAATAATAAGATCATGGGGCTAACACATCTTTCAACCTATCTTTATTTCAATGGTCTCGTGATGTGAACTACATATATGAAAGCACTCGATATCGGCTAGAACAACCGATTCAGGCATAGCGCATAGTTAAGGTCATGCCCTATCAGGAATAGATATACCAAGTAACATCCTCACTCCATGGTGCTAATAGTGGGGTGTGAGGTAGAATCACACATGCCATGATAATGGGCCATGGAACGGTTTTCGTTAGCCAATAGATCTATTCAAGACTAGACATGCCTTAACTGCACACTATGCACGATCAAGATTGACATAAAACAACTAATAAAACATAACTCATCATTTAAGATGCAAATTAGATCAGTTTAGATTAATAAACGATGGGTTAAATAGGATATAAGGCCGATCTAGATCAATCCCAATCGGGCGAAGTGATATTGCTGTAATTAAATAAATAATGAAAGCAATAAGCAATATCAGTAACTTAATGAATCTATCTGACGGACGCCACCCTTAGATAGAGCCGATAACTTGACCTTAATCTAGTTCGAGCAATGGAGGTCGACCAGATCGATGCAACCGTACTTGAACTAAACAAGAGTTGATAACTAGATTATACTAGACTCACAGTGGAGGTCGATAGGATCGATGTAGCCGTACGAATAGAAGTATAAGCCATGACGGTACTTACAGACAAGCCTGAGGTTGGTCAGACTGATGTAGCCCTACTCGCTGAAGAACTCACCAAGATCTACTCTACTCCTACTCCTAAGGGGTGGCCGGAGCCGGAAAAAAGTAAGTAACTTGTGCTTGATTGATTCTGTATCCTTTACAATAGCCAGGGTCCAATATTTATACCCAAAACCTATGCATGATTCCTACTTAAGAACGACTCATCACAATTTTTGGCCTAAGAGAAAACCTTCCTAATTTAAGATAACTTGGACCCTAATCTTTCTCTTTTTATAGAGTCCAACATGTTTTTCCCAATGCCGATCATAGCTTTTGTCATTATCCGCTAGCGCTATCTGAAGAAAGCCAATTGTTAAGCCTCCGTTGTGGTTTCCTCAATGGTGAAGAATCAAGATCGATAGGGATAAGATGGGTGCAGAGAGCGGGACTAATCCCCTTGAGGTTCTAGAGTGAGTAGCCTATGGACGATTTATGTCTTTCTAAAACAATGACAAGTTTACGGGTTTCTTCTAGGGAAAGCTTGTTGCTTATGATGACAGGAGTTTCTCGAATGTTATTAAGAAAGACATATTTCAAGCCAAAAGGAAGGGGTTTTAGCTCAATTGAGGGTTGTGATGGTACCTCCACTAGGTCTAGCTCGACAGGCTATGCTAGCTCTTCCTCTTATTGAATGAAGTGCTCATCATCGAGAGTTGGTTGGACCATATCTTTTAGAGATGCCATTAAGATGTCCTCAATAGGGTCTTGTTTGGGCTTGGGTTCTACTTTCGCATTGTTTGAGTGTGCAAGTGAGACGACGATTGGAGACTTTCCTAGTTTTAAATTCAAGAGACCTTGTTTTGGTCTTTCTTGAAAGAGTGCCCCTAAACATACACCAATCAAGAGGGACGTGTCCGAGATGTCACAGATGTGAAAATGTAGATGGTACTCAAAGTCTCTTATGAGCAAAGGAATAGACCTTATGACCTTATAGCTTTCAAGAGTAACTCCAAAAGGAATTCTCAAAAGCTTATGAGATGGGATCAAGGACTCATTGGGGCAAAGTTTTTTAGCCAAAGCTTTTGAAATGATATTCAACCCAATGGTAGGACTATAGTGAGCCTCTATGGTTGTTTTCTTTAGGATGCAAGTTAGGACATCTGAGGAGGCAATAATTCAAGCTACCTTAGTGGATAACTCCATTTCTACCAACCACTCATGGCTCATGATGGCCGAGAGTCCTTTGATGTGTTCTATTAAGAAGGAATCACTGTGTGGACCATCGTCATCCTCAAACGGTGAAGAGTGTAGTAGAGGCTTCACTTGGACTATTAAATTCAAGGCATTTCCAAAATCTTCAAAAAGATGGGGTCCATCATCCTCCAAAATGTGGTGTGTTCCCTCAATGGGAGGTTCTTTAGCAACCAAATTATGGGAAGGATTCAAAGGAATTTTGGATTTGGCTTTGTGTGCCTCCTCTTGTTGGTCGGGGCTTGGCTCAATTCTTCTTCTTCTTCGAGAAACTCATCAAAAACGCTAGTGTAGGGGGTATTTTCAAGGATTTTCTCTAGAATGGCTTTCCCTTCACTAAAGGTTTTGTGCAAGAACGAACCTCTTGAAGATATGTCGAGGTGGAGAGCAGCTTCCTTGCTAAGACCAAGATGGAAGTGATGTAACAGGATGTGGTCAGGCAAAGAAAGGTTTGGACCAGAGTTAATAAGGATTATGAACCTAGCCCAAGCTGCTCCTAATGTCTCCTACTCTTTTTGTTGAAAGGTAAGAACTTCTATTCGTAGAGTGGCAATTTGAGAAAGAGGGAAGAAAGCAAGACAAAATTTGTCTCGAAGTTCATTCCAATTTCCATTTACTCCTCCTACAGTATGAGCATACCATTGTTTTGCTCTACCCAAAAGGGAGAATGGAAACAATTTCTATCATGACCCGGTCTTGACACCCTTGTGAGCATCAGCTTCATGAACACATTTGCATTTGTAAACTAAAAGTTATGAGCTAAACTGTACTTCTTTCTACATTCAAACTGCTCATTGTTGACTTAACAGATAGACCACTAGCACCACAAGACCATCCACCAATTCATCTGCATGACCTAACAGAGTCCAGTCCCCATCAGTCAATGCACCGACACCACCGGATAGTCCACCGTTATGATAGAGCGTTCGATAGAGTCAGCCCATGCAGAAATGTGAAGTGTCACTTGGAGAGATCACTTGGTCCCACTTGATAGCCTACCTATCTAGCTCGTAGAATGGCCAAGGTAGAGCACCCACCAGCCCATTCACTCACTCTTACACTTCTTCTCTCTCTCTAGTCTCTCTCTACACTCTCTCACACTCAAGCAAGAAAAGGAGAAGGAAAGGGGAATGAAAGAGAAGGGATTGAAACTTGGATGCAGTAGGAGATGGCCATGGAGACCACCTAGAAGCTCTCATCCACAAGAGGTAGGGGATGGAAGAGGGAGGAGCCCTCTCACCCTTGCCATAAGAAGCTAGGAGGAGAAGGAAGCAAGAAGAAGAAGATTTTAGGTTACTAAGGGGGAGATCCAACTACTCCATCTTCTTGTAGAGCTTTGCATCTTCTCATTGCAGCCCTTGGTAAGGACCAAACCAAGCCAAACATAGATTTTTACTTTTAGGAGCCATAACCTAGGAAGTGTCAATTTGTAGCCTAGGTTTAGTTTGCACCCAATGTAGCTAGAACCAACTAGCCAAATATACTACATAGAACCCTAGAAACTCACCCTAGAGATGGCTTACGCATGCAAGTACCATAGATGAAGATTTGGATTTTGAGTTGCTAAGAAGTGTTCACTGTTAGTAATGATGGAGGGTTCGACATCACCAGCGGAGTGTCCATCAGTATTGAATAGCTCTCTGTTCACTTGCACAACACGCATTATAATTCACCAAAGTCTCCGCCACTGCACCGGAGTGTCTATCGAATTATAAGCCAGAGGTAGAGGAGTTCTAGAGAATCCAGTCCTTAGCTTTTGGTACAGCGGGGCGTCTATCGATATTCTGGAGTGTTCGCTGAATTATAAAGCCTGAACCCGAGAGTACCTAGTTCACACCGGATGATCCATAACACACATGGAGTATCCAATAGAGCTTGAGAACTTCACAGCCAGCAGAACCCTATAGACCTAATCTGACGGATGGTCCGTTGAATTATAAACCGAACATAGAGACTCCCAAGAGCACTGACTTCGTGCCAGAGAGTCTGATCCAATATCGGAGAGTCTGATGATCCCAGAGTGCCAATTTCCCACTAAGTCCTAGAACCACCGGAGCGTCTAACATCCATGCCGAACTATCCGATAGTCACCAGTCAGTAGACCTTTGGTATACACCTACACACTCACTCATGTGACACCAAAGCTTAATCAACCAAATATCATTGCTTGACATCTCATGACTTGAGTATTGTTTTCTATACAATTCGAGCATCATGCATATATAGGTGACGTGATTTTTGAAGACCCCGTGCTTTAGGAGCAGCCTTAGGAGGAAGAAGCCGCCAAACCTAACAATGACATTAAAGGCAGGCCCCTATGCATCCCTAAGATTTTTAAATGCATAATGAACTATGGTTATTTATTGCATCGCTATGTTACTATACGACTAGTGAACCAGAAGGGATTCACCTATGCCAAGCCATAACCACATAACACCACCTAAGTATTCACATGTGTACTTATTAATTACCCTACTTAGTATGCTTTGATCTTGGAGTCAAGGTAATGATGGGTTTCTCATTACTCGCACGATGATAGGTTGTTCATCCTAAGCAATACCTTTGGAAAGGGATCAACGCTTGTTCCACTTGGGAAGAAGGGGGATTCTTGAATGGCATAGCTTTCTTACCGGCTAAGAACCATGCATTAGTGGTAGTGAGTAAGAACATAAAATTGTAGAGACCACTTGTCGCCAATGGAGGGTGACAAGCCAAGTAACTAATTATGACCGTTTTGTTCATGAAACGGGCAAGGGGGTTGCGCTAGTCAGGAATGTTAGAGTCAGTGACATTGAACGAGGACTAGCTGAACCTTTCATCAAACATCTTGGCCGGGTTAGGGAAAGTTTGAAACATTGAGGTATCCCTTATGTACCTATCGGCAGCCACTACCAATCAATTCTGACAGCCAGTTAATATCCAAAATAGGAGAAACAAACAAACTTCCAACACATATGATTTTACTATTAACATATTTCCACTTGTATTAGATACTTAGTGTTTTGCAAGACATATACATCAAATACATGGGAAAATGATCAAAAGGCGCAACATAGGAAAGCGTAAAGCAGAAAAGCGCAAAGGAGCCAAGCAAAAGCCCACCCACAAGCTAAAACTTGGCCGGGCACCGACGTGGAAGCAACCCAGGCCCAGCCAGAATCCCACCAGAGCAAGGCGGTGGCGAGCAAAGTAGCCTATGGTGCGACCGCACTGCCCCCAGCTTCGCTCGACCCTAGTTTGCTCTGGCGGTTGCATGGCGGCATGAAGAGGTGGTCCACGTCGGTTTCCTAATTTACCTACACCAAACCGACCTCCATGTCACTATAAGAAGAGGGGTGGAGCTCTCCTTCAATAGACACCAACATTTGGAGCTACACACCTCACTACCACCTCTTGTATTTTTATTTTTAGTAGTAATTTGAAGCTAGGAAAGAGCTACCTTAGAGAGCTTGGCTCCTTGGAACAAGAGCAACTTTGGTATGAATACTATGAAGAGTTCTTCCATAGCCTTGTTCTCATATTTTTGATATAATAGTTCTTATGAACTAGAGTATAGTTTTCATATTATATTCATGACATATGAACTAGCATATAGTTTGTATGTTATGATCTTAACATGTTCAACTTTATGCCTAATCATTCATATTACTTATATGAGTAGAATTAGAGCTAAGTTGAGGTGGCGGTTCATCGTGCATTCGGGTGTGCCCAAGTCCTTTACCTATCGATCCGTAGGGTCAGGGACCCACGGGGATTTGGGTAGTTTCTATGTACGCAAGCGTGGTGCTTGGGTATGGAGAGATAGGTGAATACATTTCCTACTCTCTGGTTGAGGGGTAGGCGGTAGGTGGTGATAGCCCTATCCATCCCTTGTAATCCCCCATGTTCGGGCAGGGTGTAGGAGTCTAAATCATCACATGAGGTTGCTGGCAGACTGCTACTCAGTGGCCTCTTGACCTATTTTACACTAAGTTCCAGCTCTAATCATGTATTTTGTATGATCTTTAACTATTCTTTGCATGACTATATTGGACCATGCCTGTTCCACTTAGGAACATTCTTTTATTCTTTATTTCCCTTTTATCCTTGAGGTTGGCCCAAGTGTTTGTCCACTATCCTTGAAATACCATTTTTACCCCTATTATTGACCATTGGTTTACTAATGCAAGTATGTAATCTTATTCATCTCCATGCTAGACTCTTATACCTTGCCCTCCTTTGAGACAATATAAATAATGATACCCTGAATACTTCTGCTTAAAATGCTACAATGATAGATCCGTGCACTTGCGGATATTACTTCGGTAATCGTTAAGAACTATCTTAGTTGGTGTTTCTTGGCGGCGTCGCTAAGGTCTACTCAATCTTAGTGATGGTGCTAAGAAATACCAACAGGTATTTCTAGCGCCGTTACTAGGGATGGACTGGAAACCTCCATACTTGGTGATTGCGCTAAGAAATGCCAACAGTATTGATGGGTCTTATGGGCAATATCCCTTATTTCGAGTGGGGTTAACTTGTACCCCTCTACAGAGTTTACTTTTGAAAGCAATAAATTCTAACTTCTAGATACGGACTAGAGTTGGGTTTGGAAATCAGGACTCGTGGAAGATCGAGCTCCACTCGGCTAAATGCTTACACTGATTACCTATGCTATGCTTTACTACTACTACATCATAGATCACTTTTATTTCTGGTATAAATGCTTTTATGCAAATGTTACGCATTCCTTGCTACTATCTAAATTGCATAATCCTTGTTTATTATTTTAGGTAAGACCTACAGAGTACATTCGAGTACTCACCCTATTGGATCCTATGTTT